>NC_068421.1:71712924-71990424 GCF_023373465.1 Oncorhynchus keta
AGAGAGAAAGAGCTGAACATGTAAATGATCTGTAAAACAGGGAGCCAGAGATGATTGTTGTGATGGTGGTAGGGATGATGGAGGAAGAAGCCTTTAGACAGAGTAGTGCACTAGGAACAGGAAACCCTGACCAGGACTGACGAAGTGCTTGGATGTGCAGGCTGAAGATAAGGCCTTACTGATGGTATGTGCTGTGGACTGGACCATACACTGCAACCACTATCAACAATCCTCACGTTACTGCATACCTGAGGGGCCAATTCACTAATCACAACCCATTCTTAAGCTCCAGCTCTACCCAATCGCAATCTTCCCAAGATACTCAAAGTTCTCTTGAATACAAGGCTAAGCCACACAGAGTACTGGGATCATGTGGAAAACACACACATCATACAAACACTCCCGAGTGGTGCAGCGGTCTAAAGCACTGAATCTCAGTGCTAGAGGCTCCACTACAGATCCTGGTTCGATTCCAGGCTGTATCACAACCGGCCGTGAATGGGAGTCCCATGGGTGGTGCACAATTGGCTCAGCGTCGTCTGGGTTAGGGTTTGGCTGGGGTAGGCAGTCATTGTAAATAAGAATTTGTTCTTAACTGACTTTTCTGGTAAAATAAAGGTAAGTCAAATAAAAAACAAAGATAAGCTTGGTCTTCATGCATTTCTCAGTCTAACTCACCCTGGTGTTAAACTATGCATGCAACTTATTGTGAGAAGTATGAATCTTATCCACTTAACTGGTGCTGGTCAGAGGGCACATTCATTGTCTCTGTTAAAACTTCTCATGGCTTGAATTCCGCTAACAGGATCGATATAACAGCCAGTGAAAGTGCAGGGCGCCAAATTCAAACAGAAATATCGTAATTACAATTTCTCAAACAGAAGTATTTTACACCATTTTAAAGATAAACTTGTTGTTAATCCCACCACAGTGTGCGATTTCAAAAAGGCTTTACGACGAAAGCACAAACGATTATGTTAGGTCTGCACCTAGTCAGAGAAAAACAGCAATTTTTCCAGCCAAAGAGAGGAGTCACAAAAAGCAGAAAGAGAAATTAATCACTAACCTTTGATCTTCATCAGATGACACTCATAGGACTTCATGTTACACAATACATGTATGTTTTGTTCGATAAAGTTCATATTTATATACAAAAATCGGAGAATACATTGGCGCGTTACGTTCAGTAGTTCCAAATCATCCGGTGATTTTGCAGAGAGCCACATGAGTATTTCTGTAAATTGATAACATTGATAAAAGATACAAATATTATGCATGGAATTATAGATACACTTCTCCTTAATCCAACCGCTGTGTCAGATTTTAAAATCAGTTTTACCGAAAAAGCACACCATGCAATAATCTGAGTACAACGCTCAGACAACAAATCAAGCCATACAGATATCCGCCTGGTTGTGGAGTCAACAGAAATCAGAAATAGCATTATAAATATTCACTTAAATTTGATGTTCTTCATCAGAATGCACTCCCAGGAATCCCAGTTCCACAATAAATGTTTGATTTGTTCGATAAAGTCTTTGTCCAAATACCTCCTTTTTGTTTGCGCGTTTAAAAAAAACTAATTATATTTTATTTTTGCATTTTCCAATTAAGAACATTCAAAACAAACATGAAAAGATATTAGACAACGATAGGACAAAGTGACAGTAACAGACTAACGTAACAAAAAACAATTATAATGATAGTTATATAAACAAACATACAATAATAAAAAATAAAAAAAAATAAAAAAATATTTTAAAAAATAACGAGACATTGGATCACCTGCCGTAGGCTACATAATATACATTACGTGTGAAACATTGTGAGGATTATATATAGATTCAATCAATGAGATGTGGGGGAGATTCTCCATATAGTCAATAAAAGGTTGCCAAATTCTGTAAAATGTCTTTAACTTATTCCTCAAGCAGTAAGTTATTTTCTCCAAAGGGATACAACTATTAACTTCCGAAAGCCACATTGCAACTGGCAGGGAGGAATCCAATTTCCATTTCAAGGAAATACATTTCTTGGCAATCGCTAGCAATATTTCTGTTAGCTTTATAGTAAAGCTTTGCCTAAGATTGGTGTTAGTAAAGTTACCCAGTAGACAGATCTCCGGGTCTAAAGGGAATGCAACCCCGTGAATTGAGGATATGGTATCGCATACCCCCTGCCAGAAACCGTGTAGTTTTGAACACTGCCAAGTGGAATGGAGGAATGTTCCTTCATCTGAGCCACATCTAAAACATAGGGAGGAGATATCTGGGTTGAACCTGTGCAGTCTAGATGGGGTGATATAGAGCTGATGGAGGAAATTAAACTGGATCAGTCTGTATCTGGAGTTCAATGTGGATGTAACCCCATCCCTGCATAGGTCACTCCATAGATCCTCATCAAGATCAATACCCAGATCTCTCTACCATCTAAGTCAGGGTTTATCTAGCCCAGGCAGTGTTAGTCCTGACATAAGAGCATTGTAAACACGGGAAATGGTCTTGAACAGTGGTTGGTCTGCGTGGCAGAGTTGTTCAATAGGTGACATCTTAGGTAGGTTCCATTGTCCCTTGAGAGTCACCCTAATAAAGTTTCGTAGTTGTAGGTAGCTAAAGAAGTCCCTGTTAGGCAAGTGGTATTTCTGTTTCAGCTGATCAAAAGACATAAGAACTCCCTCCTCGTAACAATGTTCCAGAAGAGTGATCCACTTATCAGACCATGGTCTAAAGTTACTATTCTGGAAAAACATAGGGATCAATCTATTGTTCCATAAAGGGGTTTTAGGGGAAAGGAATCCCCCTCGTCCGAACAGCTCATGCAGTTTGCACCATGCCAGGACAGAATGTATGATTAAAGGGTTGTCTGTGATGTTTTTTATAGATTTTCTGTCCCATTTGTATAACAAATCTGACCCAGTGTCATCATTTACCTCAAGCTTTTCAATGTTCAACCATGAGGGAGAGGGACCATTGTCAAACCTCTGAGCCAGAAACCTAGACTGTGCAGCCCAGTAGTACATTCTAAAATTGGGGAGGTTTAAGCCCCCTTGACTGTAATCAAGGGTCAGTTTATCCAGGCCAACCCTAGGGGTTTTGCCGTGCCAGATAAACCGTCTGGTCAGCTTGTCGAGAGAGGAAAAAAATGCTGCGGGAACAGGGATAGGGAGAGATGGAAACAGATATAGAAACCTGGGCAGGACATTCATTTTAATTACATTGATTCTACCCAGTAGAGTGAGAGGTAAGTCCATCCATTTACAAAGGTCAACCTCCACCTTTTGCAACAAACTGGCCAGATTGAGTTTATAGAGGTTGTTCAGATTACCATCCACCATTATGCCCAAATATGTGAAGCCCATAGGCGACCATCTAAAAGGAAACTTGTGCTTGATGGTATGATGGTCAAAGACAGACAACGGTAAGATTTAGCTTTTATCAAGATTGACCTTATATCCAGAGAAAGAACTATAACACTGTAGTAGGATCTGCAAGTGAGAGAGGGAGTGTTTTGGGTTTGTTAGGAATAAGATAAGGTCGTCCGCAAAGAGTGATAATTTATGGGTATGGGGGCCCACCTCAAAGCCATGTATGTCAGGGCACGTTCTAATAGCCTCAGCCAACGGTTCGATGGAGAGGGCAAAGAGGTGGGGGCTAATTGGGCAACCTTGTCTGTTCCCCCTATAAAGAGGGAAAGAGGAGGAAGTAATCCCATTGGTAGCAATCATAGCTTTAGGAGATTTGTAGAGTGATTTTATCAACTTTACAAACACGGTACCTAAACCGAACTTTCCCAAGACGCGAAAGAGGTATGGCCATTCAACCCTATCAAAGGCCTTGTCAGCGTCGAGGGAGACTGCGACGCCAGGTATTTTGTTTTTGTTAGCAAGGTGAATTATATCAAAGAACCTTCTGAGATTATTGGAGGACAATCAATTAATTAATCAATCAATCAATTAATTATGAAGCCAGTCTGATCTGGGTTGACCAACAGGGGAAGACATGACTCCAGTCTCTTAGATAGCATCTTGGTGACCAGTTTACAGTCTGTGTTAAGGAGAGATATTGGTCTATAGGAGGTGCACTTTAGCGGGGTTTTCCCTTTCTTGTGGATTACAGTAATCACTGCTTGAGAGAAGGACTCTGGAAAGCAGTTGTCTTCTCTGGCTTTTTTAAGTACCTCCATAAGGTAGGGGACCAACAGCTCCCTAAATTCTTTATAGAACTCTGGAGGGAAGCCATCCTCCCCAGGAGATTTATTCGAAGGTAACGATTTAATGGCCTCCAACAATTCAGGGACTGAGAAGTGTTCACTCAGGCGCTCGCTGTCTTCCCCTGACAGGCATGGGAGGTTGAGAGAGGAGAGAAAGGAGTCTATCTCTGATAGATCATCGCTTGATTGGGAAGTGTAGAGGTCTTCATAGTATTTCTTGAAAGTATTATTAATTTCAGTAGGGTCGAAAGATATCTCTTTAGTGAGAGTTTCTATGGCATTAATTGTCCTCTTACTTTCCTCTGCTTTCAGTTGCCATGCCAATACTTTGTGAGCTTTCTCTCCAAGCTCATAATAACGCTGTTTTGATTTAATGATGGCCCTCTCAGCTTGATATGTGTTCAGAATATTATATTTGTTTTTTATTTATCAAAAGCCTGTATAGATCTTTAGTCGGGCCTCTTTGGTAGGTTCTCTCTAGCTCTGAGATTTCAGATTCAAGAGCACTCAGTTCCGCACCGTGTTTTTTCTTCAGCCCTTTAGTATAGGAAATAATCTGTCCCCTCAGGTAGGTCTTCAATGTGTCCCAAAGAATGAAGCTGTCAGGAGCAGAGGGTTTGTTTGTCAAAGTAAAAATATTGATCTGCTCTTTGATGAATGCACAAAATGCAGGTTGCTTTAGAAGTGTAGAATTTAGTCTCCATCTATATGCTCCATTTACCTTGGTAGGAATGGAGATTGATAATACCAGAGGAGAATGGTCAGTAAGCAATCAGGGGAGATACTCGACATCTAACACTCTATGAAACAGTTGTGTTGAAAGTAAAAAGTTATGTGTGTGTGTGTCTTGTGTGGGTGTGAATAAAAAGAGTAGTCCCTATCCTGTGGGTGCAACTCTCTCCAGATGTCTAGTAAATTGAAATATTTCATGAATGACATGGTGAGCTTGCCGGCTTTGGTAAGAAGTGAGGGTTTATCAGAAGACCTATCAAGAACTGTATCTAAGCGAAAATTAAAATCTCCTCCAACCAGTAGCCATCCTGGTGGTGCTTGAGCAACCTGAATGAAGACATTCTGAATAAACATATGGTCATCGAAGTTAGGAGCATAAATATTCAATAGGGTCCAAAACTCTGAAAACATATGCCCCTGCACCAAAACAAACCTGCCAGAGGGATCAGAGATGGTGTTGTTGACGCAGAAGGGGATGTGTCTACTTATCAAAATTGCAGTTCCTCTTGCTTTGGAGTTAAAAGAGGATGCAAAAACTTGTCCTACCCATTCCCTCTTCAATGTCTTGTGTTCACTGGCTGTAAGATGTGTTTCTTGTAAAAACATAATGTCAGCTTTTAATTTCTTAAGGTATGTATGGACTCTTTTCCTTTTAATCGGGCTGTTAAGACCTTTTACGTTGAATGTGACATATTTTAGTGGATTAAGCATAGGTTGGGTTTCAAATGTGTAACTGAATAGAAATCTATCATATGCAGATAATTAGGAAATGTTTCAACTTTGGTTTGAGCACAAAAGTGACCTGTGTGTCTCTTTAGGAAGGAAACAATAAACATAGAAAAAAGGAAGAAAAAAATAATGAAAATCCCACCCACCCCAATTGTCAGACTAGAACAACAGTCCCAACAATCAAACATGAATACACTTGTAGAGATACGTTGCTGCTCGCTTTCCATCTTGCTCTTACTACCTAAACCTTGGCGTAAACTAAAACCTGCGAGCTCTCTAAATTGAAAACAAATGTTGTGAATAGATATTTATGGCTGAATATTTACTGCCCACGGGTAGGGCTGCTTGAGTGTCTTTACAAAAGATGAACATAAATTAGGGGGAAAGCAGTGGGCCTAAACCCACTTATTGCTTCGCCCAGTAGATATGGACTAAACCAAAATATACTCTCATGTAAATGTAATAGAACTCACCCCGGGAAGATACGGTTAGTTGAAAATATACAAATCAATTAAAGTGACCGGGAGATACCAGCAGTTCAATCCGGATAAGAGAAAACAAACTAACTGCATTTTATCCCCCAGAGAGACCGTCCTGGCTCAGACTCAGACGTTGCTCAGTTCTTTGAGAAAAGTGTGCACTTCTCCCGGTGTGTTGAAGAGATGGCTTCGGCCTTTGTACTGAAATTTCATCCGCGCAGGGTGGATGAGGTAGCCGGTGATGTTCTTCTCCTTCAGTGCTTTGGCGGCAGGTCTGAACTGCTTGCGGCGTCTGGCGAGGTCCGCGCTCATATCCGGGAAAGGGCTGACCCTCTTCCCATCGATGGCGATGTCCCCTTTGGCTCTTGCGAGTTGCAGTATCTTCTCTCTGTCTTGGAAATGGAGGAACCTGATCAGGACGGCTCGTGGGGGCTCATCTGGCCGGGGTGTCGGTGCTGATGTCCTGTGGGCGCGTTCGATTTCCAGCGGCTTGGTGAAGTTGGTTATGCCTAGGACCTCCGGGATCCATTGAGTGGAGAAACGGACCGGGTCACGGCCCTCGCTGTCCTCTTTCAATCCCACCACACGGATATTACTACGTCTACTCTGGTTCTCCATCTGATCTACTTTGTTTTTGAGGTAGGCATTGTCCTTTTGCAGTTGTGTCAAGACCTGGTTATGTCTAGCGATGGTATCTTCAACTGTGCTAATGCGCAGCTCTGCCTCAGTCGTTCTCAAAAGGAGATCATTCATGGAGGATTTCAGGTCGTCAATGGAAGAATGGAGTTCAGCCGATTTCTTATCGATTTTCAGAGAAAGACCTCTGTTACCATCCAGAATTTCCCGGAGGAGAGTAGCCAGCATGTCGGCAGGGTCGCAAGAGGCTGCTGAGAGCAACAGTCTGGAACTGTCGTCTGAGTTATGAGGGCTAATGCTAATCTTGCTAGCTGTAGCGTTATCGTTATCTTGGGAATCAATGACGTTTTGGTCGTTCTTCTTGCCTCTCGGTCGGAGGTCCATGGCTCTTTGGGAAGGTAAGTACTTGACAATTTATCAGCCGATGTTAGAATATTGTTTCAACGTTGTTATTTAGGTAAAAATAGAATAACTTTGAAGAGCTCGGTTTGTCAACGTCTGCTCAGCTCCGCGGCATCACGTGTCTCATCTTGTTTACATTTACATTTACATTTAAGTCATTTAGCAGACGCTCTTATCCAGAGCGACTTGCGCGTTCAGCTCAGTAATCCAAATGCTCAATGCGCGATCGCTTAGTTCAGACGAAAAATCCCAAAAGTTATATTACAGTTCGTAGAAACATGTCAAACGATGTATAGAAGCAATCTTTAGGATGTTATCATAAATCTTCAATAATGTTCCAACCGGAGAATTCCTTTGTCTTCAGAAATGCAATGGCACTCAAAGCAACCTCTCACATGAACTCGGGTGGTCAGCTCATGCCACTCTGCCAGACCTCTGACTCATTCCCTCCTCCTTCACAGTAGAAGCATCAAACAAGGTTCTAAAGTCTGTTGACATCTAGTGGAAGCCTTGGGAAGTGCATGTTGACCCCATCAACACGGTATATTCGATAGTCAAAGAGTTGAAAAACTACAAACCTCAGATTTCCCACTTCCTGGTTGGATTTTTTCTCAGGTTTTTGCCTGCCATATGAGTTCTGTTACACTCAGACATCATTCAAACAGTTTTAAAACTTCAGAGTGTTTTATGTCCAATAGTATTATATCTAATACTATGCATATATTAGCAACTGGGCCTGAGTAGTAGGCAGTTTACTCTGGGCACCCGATTCATCCAAGCTACTCAATACTGCCCCCAGCCAAAACAAGTTAGTTTTGATCAACATCTAGAATGCTGTTTTTCCTCCACAGAATCAAAAACCTGTTGAAAATGACTGAGGAGCATCATAGTGAGGTTACGCACACACAGAATGTGAGACTTACTGGAAGATGATTGGGCAGTCCTCTGGACATCCACTGCCATTGGATGTGTGCGGGGGTGGGGATTCCACGGGCCGTGCACCTGAGGGTGGGGCTGCTGCCATACTTGTGGACATCAGTGTCCATGAAAACCCCCTTCTCAATGATATGGGGACATACTGAGCAGGCATGAACAAAGACTTTACAGGTGCAAACTCCACATGGCCCTGGGGGTGCAGTGTGAACAAAGCA
This sequence comes from Oncorhynchus keta, assembly GCF_023373465.1. Taxonomy (NCBI): domain Eukaryota; kingdom Metazoa; phylum Chordata; class Actinopteri; order Salmoniformes; family Salmonidae; genus Oncorhynchus; species Oncorhynchus keta. The sequence continues at coordinate 71,721,263 of NC_068421.1, forward strand.
CTGGTGACATCCGTGGTGGCTTATTTCTGCTTTACCAAATGAGGAGAGTTACAAACTTCACACAACAGTCAGAGTTATAATTAAACTACATCTTTAATAATGAGAGCTTTGCAATAGCAATTTGACTTTCAATGATGCACCATTTCTAATGAACCATTGGAAGTGACATCAGAAAAGTACAAAGATCTTTTATAGCCAAGATACAACCCTCAACTTACATGACGAACCGCAGATCTTAGGAACAGTTCACAAAGGAAAACTTTTACTTGAGAGAGAGGAGTATCCTATAGCCAGATAGCATTCGCTATAAATTATTGTTCAGTTTAGTCCCTAAAACGAGGTTCTAATCTCGTTCCTCGTACTTTATAGCACAGAACCATTACCTCATCCAATGGCATAACTCAATTGTCAACTCTAGATACTCCCATCTCAAGTGAACCCCCTCTTGACCCCACTCCTGGACAAGCTCACCGAGGACAGTGACTTGTGCACAGACATTGTGGAGACAAGGAATTGGTTCCCCCTTAATCACGCCATCCCTTTGCATGGTTTAACAGATACATTCACACATGAAGATAATGTTCCATCCTGACCTCTTCCCTTTCTGATATTCTGCATAGCACCAGAGACATGTAAAAGACATGCCTGACCTCTCTCCCCTCTCTGGGCCCCAAGTGACTGAGCCCAAGCTGAGGGAAGAAATGCAACTGCCAACACTAGAGTATTGGAAATACATTCTAATAAAACATATCACATAATATTATGTAGATATGACATCTTAATTACTTATGTTACTCAACTAATTCTGATTCATCCACCACACACAGTTCAAGTCTAAGAGGTACAGTATAAAGGAGAAAGGGGTACAGAGGTACAGAGGTACAGTATAAAGGAGAAAGGGGAAATTAAAGGACAAAGGGGAGGATGAAGAGAGCAGGGAGAGGAGGAGAAGTAGTGAGAGAGGAATGGTAGAGAGGATAGGGGAGGAGGTATATACCATTGACCAAGACGGAGCATCTCTTCTCTTATCTTATTGGTCAAGACCGCGGTGTAATTTCCAGCATGGCCACTATAGTACCTGCAGAAATAAAGACAGGTTACATTTACACAAATAGCTAGTATACATAGAATGCAATACAAACTACTGCAAGCATACAGTGCATTTGGAAAGTATTCAGGATCCTTAGCCTTTTCTACATTTTGTTACATTACAGCCTTATTTTAAAATGTATTCAATTGTTTTTTTCCCCCCACATCTACACACAATACACACAAAGCAAAAACAGTTTAGACATTTTAGCAAATGTATAAAACATTTAAAAAAACAGAAATTACATTTACATATACTATCGTTCAAAAGTTTGGGGTCTCTTAGACATTCTTGTTTTTGAAAAGCACATTTTTTGTCCATTAAAATAACAAATTGATCAGAAATACAGTGTAGACATTGTTAATGTTGTAAATGACTACTGTAGCTGGAAACGGCTGATTGTTTATGGAATATCTACGTAGGCATACAGAGGCCCATTATCAGCAACCATCACTCCTGTAATGGTTGTCGTAGGTGGAAGAAGGTGAAGAGGACCAAGGTGCAGCGTGGTAGGTGTTCATGGTAGATTTAATAAAGAAACTGAACACTAAAAACAAAAACCAACAAAGCAGCTCAAACAAAACAGTTCTGTCTGGTGCAGACACAAAAAAACAGAAAACAACTACCCACACCCATAGTGGGAAAACAGGCTGCCTAAGTATGGTTCTCAATCAGAGACAACGATTGCCAGCTGCCTCTGATTGGGGACCATACCAGGCCAAACACATAGAAATATAAAACCTAGACTACAAAACATAGAATGCCCACCCCAACTCGCGCCCTGACCAAACTAAAACGGAGACATAAAAAAGCAACTAAGGTCAGGACGTGACAACTCCTGTGTTCCAATAGCACGTTGTGTTAGCTAATCCAAGTTTATAATTTTAAAAGGCTGATTGATTATTAGAAAAACATTTTGCAATTATTTTAGCACAGCTGAAAGCTGTTGTCCTGATTAAAGAAGCAATAAAACTGTCCTCCTTTAGACTAGTTGAGTATGTGGAGAATCAGCATTTGTAACGGCGTTCGTCTGTTGAAGGAGAAGCGGACCAAAATGCAGCGTGGTGGTTACTCATGTTCTTTAATGAAACTGAACGAGACATGAAATAACTTATAATATTACAAAACAACAAGCGGAACGAGAAAACCTATACAGCCTGTCTGGTGAACAACTACACAGAGACAGGAACAATCACCCACGAAAACACTCACAGAATATGGCTGCCTAAATATGGTTCCCAATCAGAGACAACGATAAATCACCTGACTCTGATTGAGAACCGCCTCAGGCAGCCATAGACTAATTAGTCACCCCACAAAACCCCAAGACAAAAAACACACCACAATAACCTATGTCACACCCTGGCCTGTCCAAATAGATAAAGAAAACACCAAATACTAAGACCAAGGCGTGACAGAACCTCCCCCCTAAGGTGCGGACTCCCGGACGCACCTCAAAACCATGGACAGACGCCCACCCGGACCCTCCCTATGGTGGCGGCTCCGGCTCGGGACGTGGACCCCACTCCATAAATGTCTTAGTCCCTCTCCTTCGCGTCCTGGGATAGTCCACCCTCGCCGCCGACCATGGCCTAATAGTCCTCACCCAGAACCCCACTGGACTGAGGGGCAGCTCGGGACTGAAGGGCAGCTCGGGACTGAGGGGCAGCTCGGGACTGAGGGGCAGCTCGGGACTGAGGGGCAGCTCGGGACTGAGGGGCAGCTCGGGACTGAGGGGCAGCTCGGCACTGAGGGGCAGCTCAGCACTGAAGGGAAGCCCAGCACTGAAGGGAAGCCCAGCACTGAGGGAAAGCCCAGCACTGAGGGAAAGCCCAGCCCTGAGAGAAAGCCCAGCCCTGAGAGAAAGCCCAGCCCTGAGGGAAAGCCCAGCCCTGAGGGAAAGCCCAGCACTGAGGGAAAGCCCAGCACTGAGAGGAAGCTCAGCACTGAGAGGAAGCTCCGGCAGGTAGTTGTCTCCGGCAGATCCTGGCTGGCTGGCGGATCTGGAAGAGTCTGGTTGACTGGCAGATCTGGAAGAGTCTGGTTGACTGGCAGATCTGGAAGAGTCTGGTTGACTGGCAGGATCTGCCGGAGCCAACTACCTGCCGGAGCTTCCTCTCAGTGCTGAGCTTCCAATACATTTTTGGGGCTGACTCTCAGGCTTCCATCCGCTTCGTCGTGCTGCCTCTTCATACCAGCGCCACAAAATACTAAGACCAAGGCATGACAGCATTTGTAAATTCGATTTACATTGACCCATTGACTCAACATTGATTTACATAGTACCCGCAAAACACCAGTCTCAACAGTGAAGAGGCAACTCCGGAATGCTGGCCTTCTAGGCAGAGTTGCAAAGAAAAAGCCATATCTCAGACTGGCCAATAAAAATAAAAGTTTAAGATATGCAAAAGACCACATACACTGGAAAGAGGAACTCTGCCTAGAAGGCCATTATCCCAGAGTCGCCTCTTCACTGTTGATGTTGAGACTGGTGTTTTGCTGGTACTATTTAATGAAGCTGCCAGTTGAGGACTTGTGAGGCATATGTTTCTCAAACTAGACACTAATGTACTTGTCCTCTTGCTCAATTGTGAACCGGGGCCTCCCACTCCTCTTTCTATTCTGGTTAGAACCAGTTTGCGCTGTTCTGTGAAGGGAGTAATACACAGCGTTGTATGGGATCTTCAGTTCTTCATTGGCAATTTCTCACATGGAATAGCCTTCATTTCTCAGAACAAGAAGAGACTGATAAGTTTCAGAAGAAATATATTTGTTTCTGGCCATTTTGAGCCTGTAATCGAACCCACAAATGCTGATGCTCCAGATACTCAACTGGTCTAAAGAAGGCCAGTTTTATTGCTTCTTTAATCAGAACAACCATTTTAGGCTGTGCTAACATAATTGCAAAAGGGTTTTATGATGACCAATTAGCCTTTTAAAATAACAAACTTGGATTAGCTAACACACCATGCCATTGGAACACAGGAGTGATGGTTGCTGATAATGGGCCTCTGTACGCCTATGTAGATATTCCATAAAAAGTCAGCTATTTCCAGCTACAATAATCATTACAACATGAACAATATATACACTGTAGTTCTGATCAATTTTTATGTTATTTTAAATGGACAAAAAATACTTTAATTTAAAAAATAAGGACATTTTTCAGCGACGTCAAACTTTTGAAGGGTAGTGTACTTAAGGCACTGTTCATTCAGATAAGAGAGAAAGGCCAGTGCCTGTTGCGCACTGCAAAATCACCCACCTTGCAATCTGAGAGGAGGCAGTCAACATTTTGAAACTCTTTAACCATGAAAGGTAATTGTTTAAAACCTGGAAATTGTTTCATTTTATGAGGCATGTCTTACTGTGTTCCAAACATAGGAATGTTAAGGGGATTGTATTATAAACACTTCCTATGCTATTGAAACCAATATTTCTCTCATGTTCTCAACTTTCTTTTTGTCCAGCATCCAAAGACACAATCTTGATGGCACTGACAGAGATGGTCGTCTCGATTCAGGTCCTTAGGAAACTATCCAGGATTTTTTTTTTATGTATTATTTCTTACATTGTTAGCCCAGAAAATCTCAAGTACTATTACATACAGCAGGGAAGAACTATTGGATATAAAAGTGATGTCAACTTACCAACATTACAACCAGGAATACCCAAAGCGGATCCTTTTAACCGACTTCCACCCTGGACATTGGATCTTATCCCAGAGGCCGACCCAAACCAAATCGGTCGCCACCGGAGAGGCAGACGGAGCGGCCTACTGGTCAGACTGAGAAGGCAAGCAGACCTTACACCGCTTCCGAGCATATTACTCGCCAATGTCCAATCTCTAGACAACAAGGTAGACGAAATTAGGGCTTGAGTTGCATTCCAGAGAGACATCAGAGATTGTAAGATTCTCTGTTTCACTGAAACATGGCTCACTCTGGATATGTTGTCAGACTCGGTACAGCCACCCGGTTTCTTCACACATCGCGTCGACAGAAATAAACAACTCTCTGGTAAGAAGAAGGGCAGGGGTGTATGCCTTATGGTTAAAAACTCATGGTGTGATCATAACGACATACAGGAAATTAAGTCATGTTGTTCACCTGACCTAGAATTCCTTACAATCAAATGCTGACCGCATTATCTACCAAGAGAATTCTCTTCGATTATAGTCACAGCTGTGTATATCCCCCCAAGCAGATACCTCGAAGGCCCTGAAAGAACTTTACTGGACTCTATGTAAACTGGAAACCATACATCCTGAGGGTACATTTATTGTAGCTGGGGATTTTAACAAAGCTAATCTGAGAACAAGTATTCCTAAATTCTATCAGCATATCGAATGCATGACACAGGCAGGTAGCATTCTCAACCATTGCTACTCTAACTTCCGCAATGTATACAAAGCCCTCCCCTGCCCTCCCTTCGGCAAATCTGACCATGACTCCATTTTGTTGCTCCCAGCCTATATACAGAAACTAAAACAGGAAACGCCTGTGCTCAGGTCTATCCCATGCTGGTCTGACCAATCGGATTCCACACTTCAAGATTGCTTTGATCACGTGGACTGGGATATGTTCCGGGTAGCCTCAGACAACAACATTGATGTATACGCTGACTCAGTGAGCAAGTTTACTAGCAAATGCAACGGTTATGTTGTACCCACTGTGACTATTAAAACCTTCCCTAACCAGAAACCGTGGATTTATGGCAGCATTTGTGCAAAACTAAAAGCGCAAACCACCGCTTTTAATCAGGGTAAGGCGACTCGAAACATGACCGAATACAAACAGTGTAGCTATTCCCTCCGCAAGGCAATCAAACAAGCAAAGAATCTGTATAGAGACAAGTAAGGTCGCAATTCAACGGCTCAAACACAAGACGTATGTGGCGGGGTCTACAGTCAATCACAGATTACAGATTCTGACGGGCCGCCCCCAAGTGGTGGAGGTAGGAAACAACATCTCCACCACGCTGATCCTCAACACTGGGGCCCCACAAGGGTGCGTTCTCAGCCCTCTCCTGTACTCCCTGTTCACCCACGACTGTGTGGCCATGCACGCCTCCAACTCAATCATCCAGTTTGCAGACAACACTACAGTGGTAGGCTTGATTACCAACAACAACGAGATGGCCTACAGGAGGTGAGGGCCCTCGGAGTGTGGTGTCAGGAAAATAACCTCTCACTCAACGTCAACAAAACAATCGTAGACTTCAGGAAACAGCAGAGGGAGCATTCCCCCCATCCACATCGACGGGATAGGTGGAAAAGGGGAAGGTGGAAAGTTAAGTTCCTCTGCGTACACATCACGGACAAACTGAAATGGTCCACCCACACAGGCAGTGTGGTGAAGAAGGCGCAATAGCGCCTCTTCAACCTCAGAAGATGGAAGAAATTTGTCTTGTCACCTAAAACACTCAAACTTTTACAGATGCACAATCAAGAGCATCCTGTGGGGCTGTATCACTACCTGGTACGGCAACTGCGCCACCCATAACCGCAAGGCTCTCCAGAGGGTCAAGGACAAAAGATCAAGGAAAACGACCCCCCCACGCCACTTTTATAAAGTCTACATATCCTACATTACTCATCTCATATGTATATACTGTATTCTATACCATCTACTGCATCTTGCCTATGTCGCATGGCCATCGCTCATCCATATATTTACATGTACATATTATTATTCATCCCTTTACATTTGTGTGTATAAGATAGTCGTTTTGAATTTGTAAGATTAGATAGGTTAGATTAGGTTAGATATTACTGCACTGTCAGAACTAGAAGCACGAGCATTTCGCTACACTCGCATTAACATCTGCTAAACCATGTGTATGTGACCAATAAAATTTGATTTGAACCCATGCTTGTGGTTGTGTCTTTACATCTTCCTACATTTCTGAAGGATATTTTCATCTAGGTCATATGAAACCGCTAGCATTTGCAGTGCACTTTTGAGAACTGTGTTTTCCCACTAATTGCATTTTGGAACATTTGCGCTTACTGCCGTGTGCACATTGCTGTGATTATAATGTGAAGAAATAGCCTAACAGTTTATCAACATTTTAAGCTAAACGTTCAGATCTGTTGCATCAGCCTCATAGCTTTTAAAAGGGTGGTTGTATTAATTTGGATCTATCGCGTCCCACAACAGTCCCAGCTTGTCCTTCTCACACAGAAGGACAAGCTGACCAATAGAATAGGTTAACTTTTGTACTATGGGATATAGTAGATTGACATAGGCTAGTGCTTTTGCTGTTCCTTACTCATCTTGTTGGCTGACAAAGTAAATGTAGACCGTTCTTCTAACTTCTTGTCAATATGTGCCTCGGAATTTGATAAGAAGGAGGGGCGCCGTTGCATCCCTGATGCGTCTGTCTTCACTTGTAGACTACTTTGGAGCTGCAATACCTGTGAGAAGGATCTGATCAGGTGAAGGGCATTGGCTATTTAGATATCTGAAAGAGCCATGTAAGAGGTGCTTTAGAGCACAGATGATTGTCAGTCTGGAGAAGGGAATTATATTTATTATATTCAGCCCAAGGGCACAATGCACAGATTTTGAACGCTTGCTCAGCATCCCTACTTCCCACGACTATGCCTGCAGCACACGTTACAACCACAATGTTATTTAACTGGTCGTTCAGTACATTACAGTTCTATACAACATTGCTCACCGTTCTGTCATGCTGAACACACTCCTTCAAGGGTTTGCAAGTATTTATATGTATATATATATTTTTTCCTTTATTTTTAAAATTCATAATACAAAATGATCAACAACTTACATCGCTACATCAAACATGTATAATAAAACAAAACACAGGTATAAACAAGAAAATACTCAAAAATATATCAATGTATAAAACTTTTTTTTTAAAGAACGACAATTCTAATGCAATTGTAAACACTCAGAAATGGGGATAATGTCTTAACGAGATGATTAAATTCAAAAATATTTGTAATTTAGTATAGAATTCTGGAACTTTTGTTTGTGTATAAAAAACATGGGTAGTGTTCAAAACGGTAAATATGTATTCTGCAAGGTTTTCCCAAAATTCTATCACAGATTTACATTCATAGAACGAGTGAGTCAGATTTTCCCATTTTTTTAGCAGAAAACGCAGATATCATCAATAGTTACAAATTTGGACAACGTAGAATTACATGGATATATCTTATGTAGAATCTTAAAGTGCACTTCCTTAAATTGGTTTGGGATACAATATTTGTAAGGCATCAACCAAGCTTTTTTCCAGATAATGCCAGGAATAAGCATGTTCCAGAAAAATGTTCCTCTAGGCGTTAGTTGGTTCCGTGAATGGAAAATGTGTCTTAATGTATTTATTACAACAAGATTTCTCAAGTAAGCCCACGCCTTCCAAACTGAGTTCTGGATATGCTTTGTGATCATCACCAAAGCTAAGATGAGTTTATTAGTGTAGTTAGACCACTGGAAATGGCTTCGATCACAGAAATAAACTCTCTGAAAGGTATTGGAAACTCATTCAATGTTATAAATTGTTCATATGGAAGAATATTAACACTGTTGTCGAAAACATCAAAAACAATGTCAATATTCCTCTCATGCCAGCTAGGGTAGAACAATGACTTATTCCTTAAAGTTATGTCTGAAAAAATGTGCAGGAAACATATTTTCCAGGACATTAAAGCTTGTTGGTGAAACCTAGACAATTTAGCGGGTAATCTTTCAGGAATATAATTACATTTCAGTAAAAATGTAAGACCTCCCAATTTATTAAACACATTGTTTGGAATGAAATGCCAAATTGATTCTGTATTGACCAAACATATTTTCAACCAATTGATCTTGAAAGTGTTATTTATGTAAACAAAATGGATGTCATAAGGTGAATGCACCAATTTGTAAGTCGCTCTGGATAAGAGCGTCTGCTAAATGACTTAAATGTAAATGTAAATGTAAAATCCAACACTTCCAGACCTCCTTCAGCTGATATATTTGAGAGGACTGACTTTTTTCCGTTTGTAAGATTTATTTTTCCAGATGAAGTCAAGAAAGTTCTTGATGATCTCTATACAGGTAGAGGGATTTACAAATACAGATAATGAGATGTACACAACGCGTGACAGTCCCTCTACCTTGGACAGAAGCACTATCCCATGCATAAACAGATCCCAATGATTAAATATATGTTTTCTTAATTTTAGGAGAAATTCGAATGTTGTCTGACTAACATGGGTTTGTAAGCATCTCTAGTGACATTTTCCATGACATCTAAAAATTGAACGTTGAAATAGCCAATGACAGTACTGCAGAGTAGGTACGTCGGACATTACATACACGCCCTCCTTTCAGCGGTCCAATCACATAAGTGGTTTGTGTACTTGTCTTTCAGGTAAAAACTTCACATACCGTATGAGTTTGATCAGTCAGTGAGGGACATATTGCCTTTACTGGCTAGCTATGTAGTTAGACCGTTTACAGCTAATTATACCGAGTAATTCATGCAGTCAGGGGGCAGTAATTTTTATAATTTAACACATAGCTACGCTACTACAAATTGCCCGTATTATCAGCATTTTAACACAATCTGCACGCTTCGCTGAAATGCTTCTCCTGGCCGGCGTAAGGGATGGAAGGGCTAACAGAAGTGTGATATGCGTCCTGCTGCCCATCGCTGTCGCGGTGTTGCTGTCGGTCGGAGTTGCTGGGATCCAGGAGGAAAACAAACATGTCCAAGAACAAACGCCACAAGAGGTAGTTAGCTAGCAATCATTAATCAAATGCAATACACAGATGTTTCGCATGTATGCTAACGGTAGCATACTAGCTAACTATGGTTAGCAACTCGAAAGTATTCCACATAGATAGCTAATGCTAACTAGCTAGCCAAAGCAACGTCACCAGTATATATTCCCCTAGTCACTGACCTCCTTTCGAGGTTCACGTTTTAGGGTCGACATAGCTAACGTTAGCTGGCTGTTCCTTTCTAGCTCGTGTGGTGTTCAGTTCCGCGTTATGTCCATGTCACGAGCCCAAGTCAGGAAGTTGAACTGGCAAATCAAATTTATTTGTCACATACACATGATTAGCAGATGTTAATGCGAGTGTAGCGAAATGCTAGGGGAAGTAATTGATTCTCATAGCTAACAAGTATTATTGTGCCACTCCCTCTACGTGACTTGACTACCCGCTTCAGTTAGACAGCCTTTACACATTCCAAGATGCAGTATGTGGACATACAAATCATAACATGGTTTTCATGGCCAACCTGTTCTGGACCTCAAGTGACATTTGTTTCCCCCTTCAACAGAAAGCACCTACTGCTCATGCCATTGGCCCCGAGGTCAGTGGAAGTGACTCCAGCAAATCCGAGAACCTGGGCTTCATCCATGCCTTTGTAGCTGCCATCTCTGTCATCATTGTCTCTGAGCTGGGAGACAAGACGTTCTTCATCGCTGCCATCATGGCAATGCGCTACAACCGCCTCACCGTGCTGTTGGGGGCAATGCTAGCCCTTGGCTTTATGACCTGCATCTCCGGTTAGTGGATGAGATGAGATGGGGGGGCTGATGATCCTGGGGGTTTTCTGGGGTGGGGGAGGGGTTCTGGTTCAAAATGGGGTATACAGTTGAAGTCGGGAGTTTACGTACACTTAGGTTGGAGTCATTAAAACTTGTTTTCCAACCACTCCACACATTTCTTGTTAACAAACTATAGTTTTGGCAAGTCGGTTAGGACATCAACTTTGTGCATGACACAAGTAATTTTTCCAACAATTGTTTACAGACAGATTATTTCACTTATCATTCACTATCACAATTCCAGTGGGTCAGATGTTTACATACACTAAGTTGACTGTGCCTTTAAAAAGCTTGGGAAATTCCAGAAAATAACGTCATGGCTTTAGAAGCTTCTGATAAGCTAATTGACATCATTTGAGTCAATTGGAGGTGTACCTGTGGATGTATTTCAAGGCCTACCTTCAAACTCTGTGTTTCTTTGCTTGACATCATGGGAAAATAAATAAAAAAATCAGCCAAGACCTCAGAAAAAAATTGTAGACCTCGACAAGTCTGGTTCATCATTGGGAGCAATTTCCAAATGCCTGAAGGTACCACGTTCATCTGTACAAACAATAGTATGCAAGTATAAACACCATGGGACCATGCAGCTGACATACCGCTCAGGAAGGAGACACGTTCTGTCTCCTAGAGATGAACGGACTTGGTGCGAAAAGTGCAAATCAATCCCAGAACAACAGCAAAGGACCGCGTGAATTTGCTGGAGGAAACGGGTACAAAAGTATCTACATCCACAGTAAAACGAGTGCTACATCGACATAACCTGAAAGACCGCTCAGCAAGGAAGAAGCCACTGCTCCAAAACTGCCTTTAAAAAAGCCAGACTACAGTTTGCAACTGCACATGGGGACAAATATCGTACCTTTGGAGAAATGTCCTCTGGTCTGATGAAACAAAAATAGAACTTTTTGGCCATAATGACCATTGTTATGTTTGCTGAAGATCACCATCCCAACCGTGAAGCCCGGGGGTGGCAGCATCATGTTGTGGGAGTGCTTTGCTGCAGGAGGGACTGGTGCACAAAATAGATGGCATCATGAGGGAGGAAAATTATGTGGACATATTGAAGAAACATCTCAAGACATCAGTCAGGAAGTTAAAGCTTGGTCGCAAATGGGTCTTCCAAATGGACAATGACCCCAAGCATTCTTCAAAAGTTGTGGCAAAATGGCTTAAGGACAACAAATTCAAGGTATTGGAGTGGCCATCACAAACCCTGACTGCAATCATATAGAACATTTGTGGGCAGAACTGAAAAAGTGTGTAAGAGCAAGGAGACCTACAAACCTGACTCAGTTACACCAGCTCTGTCAGGAGGAATGGGGCAACATTCACCCAACTTATTGTGGGAAGCTTGTGGAAGGCTACCTGAAATGTTTGACCCAAGTTAAACAATTTAAAGGCAATGCTACCCAATACTATTTGAGTGTATGTAAACTTCTGACCCACTGGGTATGTGATGAAAGAAAGAAATGCTGAAATAAATAATTCTCTCTCTCCTATGATTCTGACATGTCACATTCTTAAAATAAAGTGGTGATCCTAACTGACCTAAGACAGGGAATTTTTACTAGGATTAAATGTCAGGAATTGTGAAAAACTAAGTATAAATATGTTAGGCTGTATGTAAACTTCCGACTTCAACTGTAAGTGGTGGGCATGGCCATGGTCGATGGTGTAGTAGGTGACCAAACATTTTAGAGGCCTTCCTGTTTTCTGCAGTGATCCAATGTTGCTGTTTTATAGCTAATTTTATGCAATTCTACACATTTTGCCATGTGGCGGAGATACAATGTTGCAGTTTGCTAATTTCCTGTAATTATACATATTTTGCTTTGAGGCTGAGAGAAAGAAATTCAGTTTTATAGCAAATTTCCTGAAATTCTACACAATTTGCCATGTCTTACTCTATCTGAATGACTCAAACTTCACGTCAATGGGGGGCCTCATGCCATGACCAAAATACTCTTGAATGCCTAGCTTTTATTTTGGTGATTGTTAGTTATCAAATATTATCTTTTATTAAAAAATATCTAGGTCCATTATCTTTTCTACATACTTTATTTCGTAAACTTAAACAAAGTTTGAGTTGTTTAAGTTTACACGGAAAGCTTTACAATCCCAACAATTATTTTCATTTAAAAAATATTTGTTTTAATGTTTGGATGTAGGCGGCCTGAAAAAAACACTTTTCTATGCAGAAAGCCCCCTGTGATTAGAATGGATGTGACATGGCTTCTAAGTTCATTAATGTATCCCAATTAGTGGAGGTACCACTGATGAATCCTGGATTTGTCCGAATGTTTGTCTGAATATTTGGATCTGTACAGACTACAGGGTCGTCACCTTGCCTGTTCTTTGTCTTTGTGTTTTTATCAGTGATGTTTGGTTATGCCACCACCATCATCCCCAGGATCTACACATACTACGTGTCTACGGCTCTGTTCGCCATCTTTGGTGTGCGCATGCTGAGAGAGGGGCTGAAGATGAGTCCAGACGAGGGTCAGGAGGAGCTGGAGGAGGTGCAGGCTGATATTAAAAAGAAGGATGAGGAGGTCTGTACACACACACACAGCCCATACCTACATTTGCATATTGTTATGCATTTTCATATAACCCTGCTGTATCTTGTTCTAGCGATTCAATGTTTGGCTTCAATCAATCAAATTTTATTTATATAGCCCTTCGTACATCAGCTGATATCTCAAAGTGCTGTACAGAAACCCAGCCTAAAACCCCAAACAGCAAGCAATGCAGGTGTAGAAGCACGGTGGCTAGGAAAAACTCCCTAGAAAGGCCAAAACCTAGGAAGAAACCAGGCTATGTGGGGTGGCCAGTCCTCTTCTGGCTGTGCCGGGTGGAGATTATAACAGAACATGGCCAAGATGTTCAAATGTTCATAAATGATCAGCATGGTCAAATAATAGTAAGGCAGAACAGTTGAAACTGGAGCAGCAGCATGGCCAGGTGGACTGGGGACAGCAAGGAGTCATCATGTCAGGTAGTCCTGGGGCATGGTCCTAGGGCTCAGGTCCTCCGAGAGAGAGAAAGAAAGAATATATATTGTATTCCTATTTCCTATAGCTGCAGATGTCTAAGCTGCTAAATGGGGCTGCAGATGTGGAGTCGGGCTCAGGATCAAGCCATCCTCAGAGGAAGTGGCACAGCTTCATCTCGCCTGTGTTCATCCAGGCCTTTACCCTCACCTTCCTGGCAGAGTGGGGAGACCGCTCTCAGCTCACCACCATCATCCTGGGTGCCCAGGAGGTGAGTCCTGACAGAGCCACTGTCGAGTCTGTCTGCTTGCCTAGTCAAAATGGGACATTCTGGCAAATGTTACACTGACTTCAAACCAAGGCTATAATGCTTAGGTGTGGCAGTGGATGCAAAGTCAGTTAATGATTATGGTCAGGATGAAGAGTTACTGTTGCTGTGTATACTCAAAAGGAATTATATTGTTAGGGAATTATTGTTGTGTGTTTTTTTTCTACTGTACTGTCATGCTTTTTGGTTCTGTGAGAATGTTAAAGATGTCATAAACCAATGCTCTGTCTCAGGATCCTTTTGGAGTGGCGGTGGGTGGTACTCTGGGGCACTGTCTGTGCACAGGACTGGCTGTGGTTGGAGGAAGGATGATTGCACAGAAGATTTCTGTCAGAACTGGTAATGTTTTATTTTCTTCCTTTCAGTGTTCCTGGTCAAGTGGTCATCATAGCCTATACTGTAATACATGTAGTAGTCATCAGAATTGAGTTATGGACTGTTTTTCTCTCCTCCTCAGTTACAATCATTGGTGGGATCATGTTCCTGGCCTTTGCCTTTTCTGCCCTCTTCATCAAACCGGATGCTGGATTCTAATTGGAGGGAAGACTTTCAGGCAAATTTTGTACATATCTGTAAAGCTCAACTATGTTTATTTAGTGTGTGTGTGGTTGAGAGGGAGAATATTCTCTAATGGGACTGAGCGAGTGTGTGTGATTTCTGTTCTCTTGTCTTACTAAGTCTGTGATCCCTCACCGGTCTGAGTCCTGTGGCCTACATTAAGGACAAGACTTACCTCTCCCTCACACTCAGGCCCGTCAGTACTGAGCTTGGGTCTGTTTATTCATTAATTCCCCATCCTTATTATTATATTATGCTTTAAAGTCCTACTCCAATCTAATTTTCACCTCATTTAACACCTGATTTGCGTAACGGGGGGCGCTTTCCTCATTTGTTCTCTATTGCACCAGTATTGTTCCTCAAGCAAGCCGGGAGGTCAATGACATCATAGGGCACCATCAGACCAACTCATCAAAAGCCCTACTCCTTGAAGTTTGCAGTTGCCCCCCCAAAAACACCTGTGCAAATTATTTTTTTTTTTACCCTTGTGTGTACTTTAATGTATTTATACTTGGGATATTGCTTTTCAATTGGAAAAGTACGACAACAAAAAACATGCCGGCTGAACACTGACTCCAGGTCTGTCCCATGGAGTCCAGTGTTATGGCCACTGTGAAGCGATTCAGTCCTTTTGATCTATGGCCAGGCCTCAGGCCAACTCTCATACGTTTTGTTCCCCTCAGAATATCATCTGAGAACAGTAACATTGGGCTGCCTTTGCTTCATAAACCCCATAATCAGTTGATCTACCATTTCTCCAGCTGTATCAGGGATGTGAATCTTTTCACGGTTGTGAGTATTACTGTTCAGCGATTTCCATCTGCTAGACAGGACATGCCAGTTCTAAGCATCATGGGGATCTTGATGCAGCAGTAACCCATTCAGTGTCAGTATTCTACATTCCAGCTTCAAGGCAGCAAATGGGGGGGGGACACACCCCACGGCCAGTGTGTCCCAATGGAGGCTGTGGGGGGAGCTATAGGAGGACGGGCTCAATGTCTGGAATAGAACCGTATCAAACCCCGTTTGACTCCGTTCCAGTAATTCCATTCCAGCCATTACAATGAGCGCTTCCTCCTATAGCTCCTCCATCAGCCTCCTCTGGTCTGTCTCCCACTCATATTGCTACTAGGGTTTATTAAGAGCTTGTGTCTGATGCCTACTGGCGACAAAATCATGGAACAAAATATTTCTTTGCTTCCTCCTAAATTTCACTGCCGATTAAAAAGGACCTAAGCCACTAAGTCTACTGCACCTGTCCTGAGTGCTTGGTTATGGTAGGTATTTACAACTTTGAGGCACAGATGAGGATTTTGTTCTTGTTAAAGGTTTGTATTTTTTTTGAAGGTACTGTAGAGAATTGTTTTTTTTGTGCACAGGGTAATGTGACTCCATTGTCAATATTTGACCAGTTGAACCCTGTGACGACCAAACAGGCGTGTACATGTACGTGGTTTGAGACAGATTAACTTTTGATTGTTGTAAATCCTGATCAATGCTTAAATGCTCAATAAAACCTGTCTTGCCTAGACTCTCTTACCCTACATTTTATGTACCAAGTTATTCTGGATATTTACATTTGTTATTTAGCAGACGCTCAGTCTTATCCAGAGAGACTTACAGGTGCAATTAGGTTTAAGTGCCTTGCTCAAGGGCACAGATGGATTTTTCACCTAGTCAGTTCATGGATTTGAACTACAACCTTTCAGTTACTTGCCAGATATGAGTGATTGCAGCGAATTGCAAGCAGGTTTCTTACATGACCATTGACACTCGATTTCTGGTTTGGTTTGTCCATCAAATGATTCTTCAACTGAAAACATAATTGTTTTTATTGAATAAGGGGAGAAAACAGCACTGTTTGCTTTGAAATGTTCCATTATGTTTAGTATGTAAGATTAGTCTGGCTCTAGAAACTCATAGCAGTACACTCTTTGCAGTGATATTAAAATGCCATCAGAATATGTGTCTTAAGGTTTTCACACAACTTAATTTAGCTATGCTGCAGAGCAGGGTTAGCACCATAGATATAAATAAAATGGGTAGAACAGACTGCACTCTAAGTTTAAGTCCACACAGGGTTCAAGGAATGAAACTCAAAAATAAATCAGGCCACCATAGTGTCTTTTCTAATATGGGTACTAAGAGAACAATTAAATACAGTTGAAATTGGAAGTTTACATACACCTTAGTCAAACACATTAACTTTTTTCACAATTCCTGACATGTAATCCCAGTAAAAATGTGTCTTAAGTCAGGATCACCACTTTATTTTAAGAATGAAATGTCAGAATAATAGTTAAGAATGATTTCAGCTTTTATTTATTTTATCACATTCCCAGTGGGTCAGAAGTTTAGTTATACTCAATTAGTATTTGGTAGCATTGCCTTTCAATTGTTTAACTTGGGTCAAATGTTTCGGGTAGCCTTCCACAAGCTTCCCACAATAAGTTGGGTTAATTTTGGCCCATTCCTCCTGACAGCTGGTGTAACTGAGTCAGGTTTGTAGGCCTCCTTGCTCTCACATGCTTTTTCAGTTCTGCCCAAAAATGTTCTATAGGATTGAGGTCAGGGTTTGTGATGGCCACACTTTGTTGTCCTTAAGCCATTTCGCAACAACTTTGGAAGTATGCTTTGGGTCATTGTCGATTTGGAAGACCCATTTGCGACCAAGCTTTAACTTCCTGACTAATGTCTTGAGATGTTGCTTCAATATATCCACATAATTTTCCTCCCTCATGATGCCATCTATTTTGTGAAGTGCACCAGTCCCTCCTGCAGCAAAGCACCCCCACAACATGATGCTGCCACCCCCGTGCTTCACGGTTGGGATGGTGTTCTTCGGCTTGCAAGCCTCCCCCTTTTTCCTCCAAAGATAATGGTCATTATGGCCAAACAGTTCTATTTTTGTTTCATCAGACCAGAGAACATTTCTCCAAAAAGTACAATCTTTGTCCCCATGTGCAGTTGCAAACCGTAGTCTGGGTTTTTTATGGTGGTTTTAGAGCAGTGGCTTCTTCCTTGCTGAGCGGCCTTTCAAGTTTTGTCGATATAGGACTCAATTTTACTGTGGATATAGATACTTTTGTACATGTTTCCTCCAGCATCTTCACAAGGTCCTTTGTTGTTCTGGGATTGATTTGCACTTTTCGCACCAATGTTCGTTCATCTCTAGGAGACCGAACGCGTCTCCTTCCTGAGGGGTATGACGGCTGTGTGGTCCCATTGTTTATATTTGCGAACTATTGTTTGTACAGATGAATGTGGTACCTTCAGGCGTTTTGAAATTGCTCTCAATGATGGACCAGACTTGTGGTCTACAATTTGGTTTCTGAGGATTTCGTTAGATTTTCCCATGATGTCAAGTAAAGAGGCCCTGAGTTTGAAGGTAGGCCTTGAAATACATCCACAGGTACACCTCCAATTGACTCAAAATATGTTAACTAGCCTATCAGAAGCTTCTAAAGCCATGATGTCATTTTCCAAGCTGTTTAAAGGCATAGTCAACTTAGTGTATGTAAATGTCTGACCCACTGGAATTGTGATACGACTTAAGTGAAATAATCTGTCTGTAAACAATTGTTGGAAAAATGAATTGTGTCTTGCACAAAGTAGATGTTCTAACCCACTTGCCAAAACTATAGTTTGTTAACAAGAAATGTGTGGAGTGGTTGAAAAACGATTTTTAATGACTCCAACCTAAGTGTATGTAAACTTCTGACTTCAACTGTATGTTGGTCTGTTCTACTGATTTCTGGGCACCCTCAAGGATTAATGTGTTTGAATTTTGTGGTTCAACTAATATGGTGTCACAAAACTACCCAGAAGTTGTGGAATTTTTTACTTGACTAAAATGCTGAGAAATGCATTGAACTACGAACTGTCCATTCTACTTGTTCTAACTATAATTAAAAGTATTATGGGTTAGCCCAAGTCAAGAACAGCTGGTGTAAAAAGTGACACACGGCACAATTGAGTCATAGCCAATGGCTAAGAGATAGAGTATTAAAACAGCATTTTCCAGTTCCAGGTGCTTTCTGCAAAGTGTACTGCACAGATTAATTTCATGAGCCAAACAAGTGTTCTGCAAAGAACACCACACATACAAAGATGAAATCATAGAAAGAAGAACACTCACTGATAGACATTCAGAACATCTAGTGCGTACAGTACCAGTCAAAAGTTGACACACCTACTCTTTCCAGGGTTTCTTCATTTTTACTATTTTCTACATTGTAGAATAAATGAAGACATCACAACTATGAAATAACACACATGGAATCATGTAGTAACCAAAAAGTGTTAATATAAAATATTTTAATTTGTTTAAAGATTCTTCAAAGTAGCCACCCTCAGCCTTGACAGCTATGCACACTCTTGGCATTAACTCAACCAGCTTCATGAGGTAGTCACCTAGAATGCATTTCAATTAACAGGTGTGCCTTGTTAAAAGTTAATGTGTTATTTATTTTTAATGTGTTTGAGCCAATCAGGTGTGTTGTGACAAGGTAGGGTGGTATACAGAAGATAGTCCTTTTTGGTACAAACCAAGTCCATATTATGGCAAGAACAGCTCAAATAAGCAAAGAGAAACAACAGTCCATCATTACTTTAAGACATGCAGGTCAGTCAATCTGGAAAAGTGCAAGAACTTCTTCAAGTGCAGTCGCAAAAACCATGAAGCGCTATGATGAAACTGCCTCTCATGAGGACCGCCACAGGAAAGGAAGACCCAGAGTTAGCTATACTGCAGAGGTGACACTGTCAGTGATTTATTTCGAATTCAAGGCACACTTAACCAGCATGGCTACCACAATATTCTGCAGCGATACACCATCCCATCTGGTTTGCTCTTAGTGGGACGATCTGTTTTTCAGGACTATGACACAACACACCTCCATGCTGTGTAAGGGCATCAGACGACCTGCCTCCACAATCACCCGACCCCAACCGAATTGAGATGGTTTGGGATGAGTTGGATTGCAGAGTGAAGGAAAAGCAGCTAACAAGTGCTCAGAATATGTGGCAACTCCTTCAAGACTGTTGGAAAAGCATTCCAGGTGAATCAGTTTGAGAGAATGCCAAGAATGTGCAAAGCTGTCATCAAAGCAAAGTGTGGCTACTTTGAAAATATATTTTGATTTGTTTAACACTTTTTTTGGTTACTACATGATTCAATGTGTTATTCCATAGTTTTAATGTCTTCATTTATTCTACAATGTAGAAAATAGTAAAAAATAAAGAATCACCCTTGAGTGAGTAGGTGTGTCCAAACTTTTGACAGGTACTGTACATTAGAACATGATTCACCACATCTTACATTGGGCTTCCCATCTGGGTATTAAAACCAGGTATAACAATTTATTCCCATCTTTCACTTTGGATACAAAACATCAATACCACTCCCTCCATTTTCCCCACCTCACATAGTCTGGGTTGAATGACCTTATTGTAGCCTTTTGAGAAACAACATAAGGGATTCCTACTTTGATACGTCCAATAAACATGTGGATAAGTCTTATATGTGTCATTTGTTAAAAGGTACCATGAATGTGGTCATCCTAGAGATGATCCAAAATATTAAAACATCTAGCATTCCTAATTGTTAAAACTTAATAAAAACAAAAAATGTATCTAGTATTCCTCATCACATTTTCAGAGAATTTATAACATTTATTGGGAAAAAGAAACCAATTACATGGGGGGATATATGATGTTAAATAGGTATTTCTTTAAATATTTCTGTACACCTTTGCATAACCATGAGCTCGTGATGAGCTCATGATGAGTTCTGTTTTGGGTACGTTAGATTAACAGTCACAGTTTGTTTCATTCCTTTCTCATTTGAGGTAATGCATTGGGTAGATGTTTGTTTTGCTTTCTTTTCTACACAATGAACGCAGTATATTACAGTGTATGACGTTATAGATCTACTTGCTCAATTCATCGTTTGAGGTCTAGCTTGGCCATAGAAAAATCATCTTAAAATCTGAGGTTTGTTTTCTGTTCAAATACTTTCAACTAAGCCCTCCTCGACTATTCATTTATTTATGCATGACCGTCTTCAGACAGCTATGTTAGCGTTTGATATTGAATTACATTCATTCAAGTATTGCACTGCCTGACCCGGTACTGGTAGCTGTAAGGTTTATCACGCCATTGGTGGCACAGGTTTACTTTGTGTCCAAAAAAATATTATAAAATCACAGTGACCAAACAACTTTACGTAAGAGCCACGGACAGTTTCTGTACAACGTGTTGAATAAATCTGTGTCGATATGCATTACTGGCAAGACAATAACTTTGTGGTTATAAGAAGTACCAGCTAAGTTCTGCTGTACATGGCAATGCACCACCAATAACCTAGCAGCAGGGACCACCATTTGCACTATGCGTGAATTTCAAAAAGCAGAGACGAGCAGACTGACTTACTGCACTGTAAACACAAGGGCCTGGGACAGTTTTGCCATGAGGTACATGAACATACTGTGCATTTGGAAAGTATTCAGACCCCTTGACTAAATCCACATGTTATTACATTACAGGCTTTTTCTAAAATCTATTACATATTTTTTTCCTGATCAATCTACACACAATACCCCAAAATAACAAAGCAGAAACAGGTTTTTTGACATTTTTGCAAATGTATTAAAAATACAATTATTCAGACCCTTTGCTATGAGACTCGAAATTGAGATCAGGTGCATCCTGTTTCCATTGATCACCCTTGATGTTTCTACAACTTGATTGAAGCTCACCTGTAGTAAATTCAATTGACTGGACATGATTTAGAAAGGCACATACCTGTCTTCACAAGGTCCCACAGTTGACAGTGCATATCAGAGCAAAAACCAAGCCATGAGGTCAAAGGAATTGTCCATAGAGCTCCGAGACAGGATTGTGTCAAGACACAGATCTGGGGAAGGGTACCAAAACATTTCTGCATCATTGAAGGTCCCCAAGAACACAGTGGCCTCCATCATTCTTAAATGGAAGAAGTTTGGAACCACCAAGACTCTTCTTAGAGCTGGCCGCCCGGCCAAACTGAGCAATCGTGGGAGAAGGGCTTTGGTCAGGGAGGTGACCAAGAACCCGATATCACTGACAGAGATCCAGAGTTCCTTTG
Source organism: Oncorhynchus keta (assembly GCF_023373465.1). Classification (NCBI taxonomy): domain Eukaryota; kingdom Metazoa; phylum Chordata; class Actinopteri; order Salmoniformes; family Salmonidae; genus Oncorhynchus; species Oncorhynchus keta. The sequence goes on from NC_068421.1 coordinate 71,742,935, forward strand.
TGGAGATGGGTGAACCTTCCAGAAGAACAACCATCTCTGCAGCACTCCACCAATCAGGCTTTTATGGTAGAGTGGCCAGACAGAAGTCACTCCTCAGTAAAAGACACATGACAGCCCGCTTGGATTTGGCCAAAAGGCACCTATAGACTCTCAGACCATGAGAAACAAGCTTCTCTGTTCTGATGAAACCAAGATTGAAGTCTTTGGTCTGAATGCCAAGCGTCACATCTGGAGGAAACCTGGCACCATCTCATCAGTGAAGCATGGTGGTGGCGGCATCATGATGTGGGGAGTTTTTTCAGCGGCAGGGACTGGGAGACTTGTCAGGATCAAGGTAAAGATGAACGGAGAAAAGTACAGAGAACCTTGATTCAAACCTGCTCCAGGGTGCTCAGGACCTCAGACTGGGGTGAAGGTTCACCTTCCAACAGGATAACGACGTTATGCAGACAGCCAAGACAATGCAGGAGTGGCTTTGGGATAAGTCTCTGAGTGGCCCAGCCAGAGCCCGGACCCAATAGAACTCTCTGGAGAGACCTGAAAATAGCTTTGCAGCAACACTTTCCATCCAACCTGACAGAGCTTAAGAGGATCTGCAGAGAAGAATGGGAGAAACTCCCCAAATACAGGTGTGCCAAGCTTGTAGCATCATACCCAAGAAGACTCGAGGCTGTAATCACCCCCAAAGGTACACACAAAGTACTGAGTAAAGGGTTTGAATACTTATGTAAATGTACTATTTTTTATTTTATACATTTGCTAACATAAAAAATAAAACGTTTTTGCTTTGTCATTATGGGGTATTGTGTGTAGATTGAGGAAGAAAAAAAATATTTAATCAATTTTAGAATACGACTGTAACGTATCAGAATTAGAAAAAAAGTCTAGGGGTCTGAATACTTTCCCAATGCACTGTAGTTTGGAGCAGCCAGCCATGTTAGAGACCGGAGCAGGAAATGACCCCTAGAGGGCCCAGACATTCTACATAGTGTTGTGCTATGATACCAGAGAGGTTTGATATGTGATTTTCATCCACCAATAAAAAGTGAAATAATGTAGGTTTCACACAGTCCTCAATAAAACATTTTGCCATCCATTAAGAAAAGTCCATTGAAATCGAACAGACCACAAAAATAAATGCTACCAATTAAACAATAACTTCTTTCTGACCACATGATTCAGGATTGTCACACTGAAAATCGAGGAATGAGGGAAATGCCCAAGCAAGCATAACTAAATAGTTTGGCAATAGTTTTTTTCTTGAAATGAACATAACTTGTCACGGTAAGGGACAGGATTAGTTAACATTCAATACAACTACTACTAAAGTGCCATTCTACAGAGGCCCCTGGCAGGAAATGAGCAGCTTGGAAAACCAGAGGCTCGACCCCCAAGAGCCCCACTCCACAACATTTACAATAGAAACCTGGAAATCCCCTATAGAAGTTATTATGGCAACGTACATTACAACCAGTTCATAGGACCCCACTCAACAAACATTGTTTTAAATTTGCCATGGCAAGCGACACCCCATCAGCACGACAATCAAACCATCACCTTATAACACAGTTACATGGGGATAAGTACTGTCTGACAGAAGCGGCAGAGGAGCAGGAGCAGAAAAACTTCAAACATACCACATCTGTTATCCGTATGATGAATTGTTTCAATTCATTCTCTTGGCAGGTCCAACTAACACCAGTTTCACTTATTTCAGAGGTAATTTGTGTTCTCGGCCATGGATCAAATAGCCTTAGCATTCGCTCTATTCTTGTCTGGACTGGGTTTAGCCATAGTACACATTAGGAAACATTTTTTGTAGTTTCTCTTCTCCCATTCAAACAACTGAGAAGTGGAGAATACTGTCTGTAAGGGGTACTTAGTGTTAGAGAGGTATAAATAAGTGCTATATGTTTACTTTAATGACCCCAGCAGCTCAGATTTGCATCTCTTGGTTAAAACAGTAACCCTCCCCATCCCACCACACACTATAATGCCTCCAGCACTGTCTGACTGGCTTTAGATAAAACAGACAAGCTCACTTTATTAACACATGAAGATGAACTCAGATCACAACAATTGCTAGCAGCATTCTGTCCAAACACTTATTTGATGAGATCCACCATCATTTAATGTTCTAAAGAGGAGAGATATCACTCATTTGTTTGTTCTGACATTGCCGACCCATAAAAAGCTTAATAGGAGATAAACATGCTGTAGTTGCAAGTGACAGGAGAGAGTAGGAACATAAGGGGATGCATTTCATTCATAGAACAGACACTAGATTTCTAACGGCAGAAATGGGATAATGTGCAGAAATAACACTGCGTGAATTGCATTTCTGAGTTTAAGGTAATTTTTGTGACCATTTAAAACGTAATTGAATATATATTTATGAGAATACTCATTTTTCTACACAAGCCTTTAGGGCTAAAAAAAGTACAGTATTGTAAAGCACTAGTATAGTCTGTACCTAGAGGTACTTTGCATGCATCGCTATGAGCGTTACGAGACCACACTAAAACAGTCATAATGCCTCACTCATATTTAAATCAACTAAAGATAAACACTAAGGACTTTTTAAAAGTAAAAAAATGTTTATGAATAGCTATGGCAACTGTTATGAGGCATGATGGCAGAGAAAATAAGGAGCTCATAAGCTTTCCATAGGATACATTTAAAGTATTTTTGGTAAACTTTGGGTCTTTGCTTTATTTACAATCATAAAATATTGTTTTGAGTAAAATCATGTATCTATTTAGTCCTCAACATGTCGCATTGGACCACAATATATATTCTAAAAAAATATTGTAACTTTAAAACATTTCTGTTTTTAATCTCAATAGAGAAGTTTTATTAAAACTACGAAAGTGAGGAAGAGGATGAAACAAACTGTGACATGACGAGCAGCATCAGCTACACAGACACCCACGGTCCCAAAGACACACAGCCCCTGGGAAGAAGAACATCTGTGAAAAGATCAGCCATTAAGCGTGTTTAGGTTCTTTTTTTCATAGAGTACTAGAAAAAAAGGTATATTCAAAGCTACAAATAACAGACTATGCTTTTAATTTCATGCGTCATATAAAATATTAGTTATTTTTCTTTTTTTCTCCATATATTTACATATTATTTTTTGTTCTGTACAATAAAAGTTCAATCCACATGACATTCTTAAAAATATTTTCTGACCCATAATTACTTTGACATGAAAAACAATATGAGAAAACCAGAAAACAAACGAGGCGTCTGTCTACTCTCTGTAGGACTTCTTTGAAGCCTTGATTGAAGCTCCAGACTGGATCGTCCTGCATAAATAAAATCTGTGAGGGTGACGGGAGCACACACTGAACACACAACAAGAGGGCAGGGTAGGGGACAAGCACTGGCCCCTGTCACAGTGGTGAGGGGACCTCGACAGAGTGGAGGTCTCTGTGGGAAAGAGTTCTAAGCATGGCCATGAAGCGGAGCAACTCCGTGCTCACTGTGAGCACAGCATTGTTTTCTATCTGACGCGTCAGTGGCTCATGTGTTCAGTGCAGGCAGCCAGAGATCCATCTATTGATCCATCCATCACAAACTCTACAGACCAAGTTGAAGCAGGGTAGTCTTAGAGCCATAGTCTCAATACTGCTTTCTCAACCGATCTCTTCACCCCATCACTCAGACAAATGGATTTGGTTCAGTCCATATGTCTGATCGGACGTTGCCAGGTTACTGGGGCTGTGTGCTGGAGCGGCCTGATATGCTATCTGCCCTGTGAGAGACCAGCTGCTGCTCCTGTTGCTGCTGTTGTTGGAGTTGTTGTTGCTGTTGTTGTTGCTGCTGCTGGAGTTGTTGCTGCTGCTGCTGATGTTGCTGTTGTAGCTGCTGCTGCTGCTGGTGTTGTGTGCTGGCGAAGGCTCCTTGCTGCTGCAGTGGGAACGCTGTTTGCAGGATCAGCTGGGTGGACTGGTTTCCATGGAGCAGCCGAGGGCCCTAGATAGGAAGAAAAGAGAGAGGTGAGTGGCTGGTCAGAATAGGGACAAGAACCGGATCTACCTTTAGAAACGTTACTCTCTGGTGGTCACCTCACCTGGAGGAACTGTGTTTGTTGCTGGGCCAGCCCTTGCTGTGTTGCTTCGGCCTGAGACTGAGCCTGCTGCTCCTGCTGCTGAGGCTGCTGCTGGGCAATGCTGATGGTCTGAGTCTGGCCCTGCTGAGGAGCAAATGCTGTTACCACCTGGCCCATGAACATGGTTGTAGGGACCATCACCGCTCCACACGCCATCGGCCCAGTCACCAGCTTAGTCAGCAACTGAGAGCCAGCAGGGAACCTGAGAGAGATGAGGGAGTGAGGGTGGTAATGAATGAGCAACATATATTTTTTTAAACAGACACATGAAAATGTATGCAAATCCTGTGGATAATCAGCATATTTCTCAGTAACATCAGCCACTGAGTGTGGCGCATACCGAGTGAGAGGAGAACATACCCTGTTGGTGGCATCGTGTACCTGATCTGTCCCGAGCGGTCCTGGGCAAAGTTTGCCATGGCAGCTGTGTTGTTGCTGCTGTTCTGGGCCAGGCTGGTAGCGATCTGGACCACATTGGCCTGGTTGGGCTGAGAGATCATCATGGTGTTGTATAGGGAAGCCGGCAGGGCACTCTGCTGGGGCGGCAGAGAGTGAGTGGACCGCACTGAAGACTGTGAGAGGACAGAGCTGGTGTCTCGTAACAGGTTCTGTTGTTGGGGCTGGGACTGCTGCTGGGGTTGTTGTTGGACCGTGTGTTGCTGTGGAGTGCTGCCCTGAAGACTGCCTGCAGACACCACTTGGCCATGCATGGTGAGCGCACCCCCTGGCTGCATGGTGGTCCCGTGTGCCAGCTGCACAGAACCCAGGCTCAGCCCACTTGTACCCGGCTGGAGAAACATCTGCACCAGAGCAAATACCACAGAGTTAGACGAATCTCCTTTCATAGACAAACACAGGCATAATGACAGATACATGCATCCACGCAAATGTGCAGACCTTTTGGTTCAAGTACTCACACATACATAAGAGGGCAGGTGGTTAGTATATGAGGCCCAATAGCGCTATTCCCCAGACAGACAGTAGGGGGCAGTGCTCACCTGTAGGCCATGGCCCTGCACCTTGTTGAGCTCTTCCTGGATCTGCCTGAGCTCCTGCTGCTGCCTCTGGATGTTGGCCTCGATCATCCTGGTCCTCTGCTCCAGCTGATCCTTCAGGTGCTGCATTGCATCCAGCTGGGTGGAAAACTGTACCATGGGCTAACAAAGTTACCTGTCTTTCAAAGATAATTTGTAAAAATCCAAATAACTTCATAGAGCTTCATTGTAAAGGGTTTATACACTGTTTCCCATGCTTGCTCAATGAACCATAAACAATTAACGAACATGCACCTGTGGAACAGTCGTTAAGACACTAACAGCTTACAGACGGTAGGCAACTAAGGTCACAGTTATGAAAACCTAGGACACTAAAGAGGCCTATCTACTGACTCTGAAAAACACCAAAAGAAAGATGCCCAGGGTCCCTGCTCACCATGCCTTATTCATGCTGCAAGGAGGCATGAGGACTGCAGATGTAGCCGATGCTAAATAAATTGCAATGTCCGTACTGTGAGACACCTAAGACAGTGCTACAGGGAGACAGGACGGACAGCTGATTGTCCTCGCAGTGGCAGACCACATGTAACAACACCTGCACAGGATCGGTACACCCGAACATCACACCTGCGGGACAGGTACAGGATGGCAACAACAACTGCACGAGTTACACCAGGAACACACAACACACACAACACACAATCCCATCAGTGCTCAGACTGTTTGCACTAGGCTGAGAGAGGCTGGACTGAGGGCTTGTAGGCCTGTTGTAAGGCAGGTCCTCACCAGACATCACCGACAACAATGTCGCCTATGGGCACAAACCCACCATCACTGGCCCAGATAGGACTGGCAAAAAATGCTCTTCACTGACGAGTCGCGGTTTTGTCTCACCAGGGGTGATGGTCGGAATCGTGTTTATCGTTAAAGGAATGAGTGTAACACCGAGGCCTGTACTCTGGAGCGGGATCGATTTGGAGGTGGAGGGTCCGTTGTGGTCTGGGGCGGTGTGTCACAGCATCATCGGACTGAGCTTGTTGTCATTGCAGACATTCTCAACGCTGTGCGTTACAGGGAAGACATCCTCCTCCCTCATGTGGTACGTTTCCTGCAGGCTCATACTGATATGACCCTCCAGCATGACAATGCCACCAACCACACTGCTCATTCTGTGCATGATTTCCTGCAAGACAGGAATGTCAGTGTTCTGCCATGGCCAGCGAAGAGCCCGGATCTCAATCCCATTGAGCACGTCTGGGACCTGTTGGATCGGACGGCGAGGGCTAGGGCCATTCCCCCCAGAAATGTCTGGGAACTTGCAGTTGCCTTGGTGGAAGAGTGGGGTAACATCTCACAGCAAGACCTGGCAAATCTGGTGCAGTCCATGAGGAGGAGATGCACTGCAGTACTTAATGCAGCTGGTGGCCACACCAGATACTGACTGTTACTTTTGACCCCCCTCCCCCTTTGTTCAGGGACACATTATTCAATTTCTGTTAGTGACAGTTTATGTCTCAGTTGTTGAATCTCGTTATGTTCATACAAGCATTTACACATGTTAAGTTTGCTGAAAATAAACACAGTTGACAGTGAGAGGACGTTTTTGGTTGTTGTTGAGTTTCTGTGTCACTGACTCTAGCAAAAGAAACTGCCAAATTACAATCATGAGGAAGATTTCTCACCTGGACACTGGGCTGGATCTGAAGCTGCTGCTGTTGAGGTGGTGGTTGCTGCTGTTGCAGTTGTTGTTGCTGCTGCTGCGGTTGTTGTTGTGGAACCATGGATGGGGTCATGTTCTGCCCTGTGTTCTGGGTGTGCTGGGAGCTCATCGATTGCTGTTGGATACAAGCACAGGAACTACATTAGGAATCAAATCACTATCAAATATAGAGAGAGGCTTGACTGCAAGCTGAAAGAAACCCACTCTGACCTGACTGCTGATTGATGATCTTCGCTGTGATGTCATCTCAATAGCAGAGACGGACTGGCATCCCGGTGTACCCCCGTCTGTCTTAAGCTTAGGTGCTGAGAAGGAAAAACCGAACACCTTACTCTTAGGATCAAAGAAGCTCTCAGGACAGATGACATCATATCAGACAAGATGGATGTAGTAACATCATGTGGTCAGCTCTTACAGGCTGGGTTGGAGATGGCAGTGTGGGACGAGGACTTGCGGGAGCTGTGTGAGGAGGCCGAGGGCGTCCGGCTGCGGTCAAAGCCCTCTAGGGCCTCCTTCAGACTGGAGGTGTTGAGCTGGTGTTGAGACTCAGAACCAGAGTCCTGAGACTGCTGTGAGATGAGAGAGCAGAGAGAACAGTCAGTAGAGACTCACTACTAGAACTCCCAAGCCTTGTTAGAACACTTGGGAAATACATCCTTCCTTCCTCCCTTGCATGAGGTAATCACTGATCTAACACAGTTGGATTGGTGAAAAGAAGGATCGTACTACTGGGATTGAAGGACGCATTCAAAACCCAAAACCCATAACCCATCTTACTCCAGTGAGAGTCACAGACAGTGAGACATCGTATCCCTTAAGCTGAACAAGACCTCATTAACCAAACTCAGCCATCTCTTTATTCCTGCTCAGTGATTTCTTATGTTCAGTGGTCAGCAAGTTCACACATTGGTCTTATAAGTGTCTCACCTTATCTACTGCAGAGATCTCTGGCGGTGACTCCTCAACAATCCCCAGCTCTCTGCGCTGTTCAGCCCTCACCTCTGCATAGCTGCTCCACAAGAGAGGGACAGTGTTGAACATCATGCCCGATGGTGGTGTATGTGATAGTGTTTAGGATGTCAATGCAATACTGCTGGTTATATGTAGTATGACTGACACATTGATACTTGTTGCGAGATATGCATATGAATATCCTTTTTAGTGATTAGTCGATCTTCACCTGACGACAGTGTGCGTGCAGACGATGAACTCGGGCCTGGAGTTCCACTGGTGGTAGGTGATGTAGTAATGGGTCTGGAGCCAGATCCACTGTTGACCTTTGGTGAGAAACCTGTAGTAGCACGATTTCCCCTTCCCATACTGCATTACTGCAGAATGCAGCAAGAGAGAAAGAGGAGAGAGATGATGTCACAGATCTGTACATGGGACAGTAAAACACAAACACACTCATAAAATGTGCACTTACAAAATACACAAATGCGACAAAAAAAATGACTCACAGTGTTCGTGGCATTTGGCCAGTGTCTCCAGGTCATCTACGTGGTAGTAGTCATATCCAGATGTACCCAGAACCTCAAACGGCAGGTAACCTATTATGGGCGGAGCCCTAGGGAGATAAACAAGCAATGTTATTAATGTGACAGCATAACCCATTTAAATACAATGATATACAGTTTCTCAGCCTTTTAAGCAGTAATAACACATTAAAACCCCATACAAAGCATTGTATTAACCTCTGGACATAATGTCCACAAAGGTCCATATAATATAGGTTTTCAGTAGCAGCGAAACACTAAGTACTCCATCTAGTGCTGTTGCTCCTAAACGTTTGAGACTCAGAGCTGTCTCCTCGAGAGAGCAAGCCGACTGACTGGCCCAGATATAGAACATAGCAGCCAGCTAACAGAGTTGACCCAAACACACTCTCACTGGGACTGTGTTCTGACTGATGTGCTGAGTCTCACACAGCTAGAGGCTAACTCTCTATTGCATGACATAGGCAAGTAAGCACACACACAGACATGGATATAGACAGCACACATTACCTGTGGTCCAAGAAGAGGAACTTCCATTCTAAGCTGTGTCTAGAGGTGAATTCTTCATTGGGTTCTTCAACAGTGCACATCTCCTGTGGGGTGAATTAAGAAAAACTAGATGTTTACATCTCATACAAAGAAAATAATTTTACAGTGCTCCTACTAAGAACACTTTACAGTACATTAGACATATTTGGTTACCTAGCTACCGAAATATGCAGTCTGTGATATATAAGTCTATAGAATTCCAATTGTCTTACCTTGATAAACTGTGGTTTGGCTAATCTCACAGTTGCTATAAAACAGACTCGGTCCTCAAAAGCGGGCCGGAGTGACCGCTGGATCACCCCTTCCAAGCCATTTGGAGTTGAGTTAGGCACTATAGGAGAAAGGGAAACTTAGTCATTGTTGCCTTTTGGTCGGTCTAAGTGCATTTATGGTCACAAACCAAATAAAGACCAGCTACTTGTGTACTACATTCAAAGTCTAATTTTTCCTAAATCAATATAATGAAAACTTACCATTATTCAGGGACTTGAAGTTTCCGATGAACTTAACATACTCATACACAGGAGGCTCTTTGGGGTCGATCGTCCCTCGGAGCATGTGGCAACAGAATTCTAACTGGTTTTTCGCTGAAAACAAATTAAATCATACAATAAAGCAGAGTACAATTTGATTGACTTGGTTTAAATAAACTCATCTAGTTCTGAAACAAATCATTTACTCATGGCATGCTGTGGCCAAAACTTGACATAGGCCATTTAGACCATGAACATGATAGAAACTACTAGACGATAATGAAACAGCTCCAGTACTTACTCTTGAGATACTCTGGCGTTAGCGTCTCTCCCTCCAGTATGTGAGATGACAGGGCTTTATACACGTCTGAATGTTCCCCCAGGGGCAGGAAGTTCAACAGGTTCTGATCCACCAGGTCAGACTAAAACCAACACACACATGTATGTCATCCTTGGTCATTGATGTCAACCTTACATACTGTAGGCATTAACTCATGTATATGTATGGAGTGAATACTCACAGGAAGATGTTCCAGTAGAGATGTAACACTCTCTGAGACATAGATTATGTTCCCATCTGTCATAATTGCTAGGAAGAAGCCGTCTAATGCCTAGCAGATACAAAACAGTGTGTTAAAACACCATCTACTTGCAAAATAGAATGTGAGAAAGTGAACTATGTAGAAAACAGGTACCATTGCGCTCAACCTTGAACTTGAATAGTCCTTGGTGCGTTAAACCAAAAAGGGTGGGGGGGTTTTCTTGCTTACACAGCAGGCAGGGAAAAAAATTCAGAGACGTTTCGTTGTCAACCTTCTTCAGTTAACTACAAAAACAGTACAGAATGTTGCTACTGATATCCTTGGACTGACATCCTTTCTTTCAGGATACTTCTTAGTGAAAGGATGTGCAAACTACTGTACTTTAGTGTGTCAAGTGCCACTGACCTCCAGCATCAGCTGTGTGAACTCTTCATTACTAAGAAAAGGAGGTTTCCAGTCCTGTCGGATCTCACTCGACTCTGACTGCGCAGCTATTTCTGACAGAAACACAGATGGGGGAGTAATTGATGTTAAATACTCAGACAGCTTGGTAAAAACACAGAAATGTTCCTATTCTTCCAGACATGTTGATATCCGAGGCCTAGGAGGAGAGGTCTTTACCTTTATGCTTGCGTAGGAAGTCGATGCTCTTCTGTAAGATGGTGGACTTGTCCATCTTTCGGGTGTTGCCTGGCAGCATGGTACCCAGCTCCTTGATGAGGACATTGAACTGGTCTCTGCGTTTCTTCTCAGACTTGTTACGGGACACTCTGGAGGATTGGACATGAGAAACAAGAATACACATACTAAGATTCTAACAAAAACAACACAATGATTACATGCAACATTCGCACTGAGCTAAAGGGTAGAGCTGCCACTTTCAAGGAGCGGGACACTAACCCGGAAGCTTATAAGAAATCCTGCTATGCCCTCCGATGAACCATCAAACAGGCAAAGCATCAATACAGGACTAATATCGAATCGTACTACACTGGCTCGTCAGATGTGGCAGGGCTTGCAAACTATTACAGACTACAAAGGGAAGCACAGTCGAGAGCTGCCCAGTGACACGAGCCTACCAGACGAGCGAAATAACTTCTTTGCTCGCGTCGAGGCAAGTAACACTGAAACATGCATGAGAGCATCAGCTGTTTCGGACGACTGTGTGATCATGCTCCCCGCAGCCGATGTGAGTAAGACCTTAAAAAAGGTCAACATTCACAAGGCCGCAGGGCCAGGCGGATTACCAGGATGTGTACTCCGAGGATGCGCAGGCCAACTGGCAAGTGTCTTTACTGACATGTTCAACCTCTCCCTGTCTGAGTATATAATACCAACATGTTTCAAGCAGACCACCATAGTCCCTTTGCCCAAGAACACTAAGGTAACCTGCCTAAATTTACTACCGACCCGTAGCGCTCATGTCTGTAGCCATGAAATGCTTTGAAAGGCTGGTCATGGCTCACATTAACACCATTATCCCAGAAACCCTAGACCCACTCCAATTTGCATACCGCACCAACAGATCCACAGATGATGCCATCTCTATTGCACTCCACACTGCCGTTTCACACCTGGACAAAAGGAACATCTATGTGAGAATGCTATTCATTAACTACAGCTCAGCGTTCAACACCATAGTGCCCTCAAAGCTCATCACTAAGCTAAGGACCCTGGGACTAAACACCTCCCTCTGCAACTGGATCCTGGACTTCTTGACGGGCCGTCCCCACGTGGTAAGGGTAGGTAACAACACAGCCGCCACGCTGATCATCAACACTTGGGCCCCTCGGGGGGTGTGCTAAGCAGATAGCCTATAGGGAGGTCAGAGACCTGACCGTGTGGTGCAAGGACAACAACCTCTCCCTCAACGTGATCAAGACAAAGGAGATGATTGTGGACTAACGGGAAAAGAAGGATCGAGCACACCCCCATTCTCATCGACGGGGCTGCAGTGAAGCAGGTTGAGTGTGTCAAGTTCCTTGGTGTCCACATCACCAACAAACGATCATGGTCCAAACACACTAAAATAGTCATGAAGACGGCACGACAAAGCATATTTCCCCTCAGGAGACTGAAAAAAGTTGGCATGGGTCCTCAGATCCTCAAAAGGTTTTATAGCTGCACCATCGAGAGCATCCTGATGGGTCCTCTGCTACCACACATCTAGGTCCAAGATGCTCCTAAATAGCATCTACCCCCAAGCCGTAAGACTTCTGAACAGCTAATCTAATGGCTACCCATAAAGCTGCTGCTACTCTGTTATTATCTATCTATTATCATAGTCACTTTAATAACTCTACCTACATGTACATATTACCTCAACAGCAGTGCCACCGCAGATTGACATTGTACCGGTACCCCATGTATAAAGCCCCGCTACTGTTATATCCCGCTGCTCTTTAATTATTTGTTATTCTTTTCTATTACTTCTTTCTTTAGGTATTTTCTTAAAACTGCATTGATGGTTCAAGGCTTGTAAGTAAGCATTTCACTGTAAGGTCTGTGTGACAAATAAAATGTGATTTGATTTGATCAAACTAAGCCTACGTACAGAGTTGTCTTTAATGTTTCGCTTGAGCTCATAAAGACCTCACCGTTTTGCTTTGTCCTTTTCATCTTCTTCCATTAACCCATCAAAGATACTGCTGGCGTCATCCCTGAAAAACAAACAACCAACCATTTTTATTTCGGGCCAAAACGCTGGTGCAGATAGCATTGGTCAGACTGCTACCCCAGCCCGGTCCGTAGAGGGCAGTGCGAAGCATAGTCTAAATTTAGACAGAGCCCATGCTCAATGACTCAGCTGGTATTGAGGCAGAATGACCAGGAATGCAACTCATTTGCCTTGGAAGGCAGAACCTTTTGCTTACTCAGCAGACTAGGACTGACGTCACTAACATGTAGGTCAGATGGTCATTATTAGAACCTTGACAAGTGGCATAGCTAATGTTCTGCCTGCAGTTAGAAAATAATAATCCTGAAGTAGTGTCAGCATGGATGTGACCTATTGTAGCCTATGGTGTTGTGTACGTGCCAGTATGCATGTAGCTGTGTGTATATAAGTGTGTACACCCAGTAAATGTCAATACACACCTTCAAGAACAAAATGAAAGTGCTCGTCTGTCTGTTTGCATGCGTGGATATTCAGGTGCACTTTCCTCAGGTCCAGGTGAGCGTTCACTGTGCTCCTCAGTCCTTCCAACCAGTTCTACATAGTTGTTATATACACTACATGACCAAAAGCATATGGACACCTGCTTGTCGACCATCTCATTCCAAAATCATGGGCATTAATATAAAGTTGGTCCCCCCTTTGCTGCTATAACAGCCTCCACTCTTATGGGAAGGCTTTCCACTAGATGTTGAAACATTGCGGCAGGGATTTGCTTCCATTCAGCGACAGTAGCATTAGTGAGGTCGGGCACTGATGTTGGATGATTAGGCCTGGCTCGCAGTTGGCGTTCGAAATTCGTCCCAAACGTGTTCGATGGGGTTGAGGTCAGGCCTCTTTACAGGCCAGTCAAGTTCTTACAAACCAATCTCGACAAACCATTTCTGTATGGACCTCTGTTTGTGCATGGGGGCATTGTCATGCTGAAACAGGAAAGGGTCTTCCCCAAACTGTTGCCACAAAGTTGAAAGGTCATAATTGTCTAGAATGTCAATGTATGCTGTAGGGTTAGGATTTCCCTTCATTGGAACTATTCCTCCTCCAAACTTTACAGTTGGCCCTATGCTTTGGGGCAGGTAGCGTTCTCCTGGCATCTGCCAAACCCAGATTTGTCTGTTGGACTGCCAGATGGTGAAGCGTGATTCATCTTTCCATAGAACGCGATTCCACTGCTCCAGAGTCCAATGGCGGCAAGTTTTACACCACTCCAGCTGACGCTTGGTATTGCGCATGGTGATCTTAGACTTGTGTGCGGCTGCTCGGCCATGGAAATCCATTTCATGAAGCTCCCGACTAACAGTTATTGTGTGGACATTGCTTCCAGAGGCAGTTCGGAACCAACAGTGGACAGATGATTTTTACACGCTATATGTTTCAGAACTTGTTGGTCTCGTTCTGTGAGCTTATGTGGCCTACCACTTTGCGGCTGAGCCGTTGTTGCTCCAAGCTCTAGCAGGGCAGAAATTTGACGAACTGACTTGTTGGAAAGGTGGCATCCTATGAAGGTGCCACATTGAAAGTCACTGGGGCGCTTCAGTAAGGACATTTCATTTACTATGTTTGTCTATGGAGATTGCATGGCTGTGTGCTTCATTTTATACACCGTTAGCAACGGGTGTGACTGAAATAGCTGAATCCGCTAATTTGAAGGGGTGCCCACATACTTTCATGTGTGTGTGTGTATTTGTCAGTTTTTTCATACACTTCAGATTCAAACCACCATGCTATCCCAATAATAAATGATTAGATTTTTCCATTGTGTCAATGATGGCAGATTGATTGACTTCCAAGTTTTTTCAAGATGAGAAGAGAATTGTCCAGCCCATTGCTTATCTCACTACACCCAGTGCTTGACTTGGGATGGAAGAATTGCAGGAGCTGTCTTTTTCCAAGTCGGTACATTATACTATGTTCACCGAAATTCACAAATTGCATTAGGCTATATAGACCTCTATACTTTGAACCATATTTTCATGACTTATTATAGCCTACATGAAAAAGTAAACATTATTGACACTGGAAAACTTTTGTCTAATCCCATGTAGATATACCAACTCCTGCCGTTGATCAAGGCATTTTGCCCCCACATAGAACTGAACTGTTAGTCACATGTTATCAACATGTGGTCAACCCTCCATCAGGAGAGCTCCTGGGTGTGCAGGCTTGACTTTTTCAACATCACAACCAAATACTTTTGTCTTTATAAAATGATTTCTTCATTCAATAAATCAGGGATCAAATGGATAAGGTAGGCTACTTCAAAGCAAGATGTCTAAGTAGACGACGGACAGATCAAAAGCAAAAGTTTGGACACCTACTCATTCAAGTTTTTTTTTTATTTGTAAAATAATAGTAAAGACATCAAAACTATGAAATAACACATGGAATCATGTAGTAACCAAAGAAAAAGTGTATTTGAGATTCTTCAAAGTAGCCACCCTTAGCCTTGATGACAGCTTTGCATTCTCTCAACCAGCTTCATGAGGTAGTCATCTGGAATGCATTTCAATTAACAGGTGTACCTTGTTAAAAGTTTATGTGCAAAATTGATTTCCTTCTTAATGTGTTTGAGCCAATCAGATGTGTTGTGAAAAGGTAGGGGTGGTATACAGAAGATGGTCTTTTACCAAATAGGGCTATGTCCATATTATGGCAAGAACAGCTCAAATAAGCAAAGAGAAATGACAGTCCATCATTACTTTAAAGACATGCAGGGCAGTCAATACGGAAAATTTCAATAACTTTTAAAGTTTCTTCAAGTGCAGTTTTAAAAACCATCAAGCGCTATGATGAAACTGGCTCTCATGAGTACCGCCACAGGAATGGAAGACCCAGAGTTACCTCTGCTGCAGAGGATAAGTTCATTAGTGTTACCAGCCTCAGAAATTGCAGCCCAAACAAATGCTTCACAGAGTTCAAGTAATTTCCTTATATGAACTCTAACTCAGTAAAATCTTTAAAATTGCGGCATGTTGTGTTGATATTTTTGTTCAGTATAGTTAGTCTGCAATTATTTTATACCTGCTACTGAAATGACGCACTCTCTCCCCTCGGGCAACGGCCCACTCACACTGGCACACACGCAGCATCAGACATGCACTGAAGGGCCATTCTGATAATGGCAAGATATGTGCTTTCATTAATTATATTAACAACAATTATGAAACTCATTTCCATGACTTCTCTTGACTACACAAACCCTTATTTGACCCTCATCTGGCACATTTTTAATCAGTGCAATCTCGAACAGCCTACTGTCACTCAAGGATTCACAGACTAACGGCAAATAAATTGAACAAACCGTAAATCAGGAAATGAATGCCCACTCTCCATTGCTATTCAATGAAGATCCCACCTTCATTCCACTTTGATCAACCTTTTTTTGCCAGGATGTGTGAATCTGGGCCAGCAAAAGGCTACTTTATAGAGTTTCCGGTATGCAATTCCAGAAAATTGAAAGTGCCAGTATGGTGCTCCGGACAGCTTCGGCACAAGTCAAGCACTGAATACACACCCATAAGCACGTCTTAAAATATGCAGGCAGACAGATTAAAAGTACATTTACATTGTAATACTTCTGACAGCCAACTTTCTAGCGCTGCCCACAACTTCCAGACTTTATAGCATTCCCAGAAAGCTTGGATTATGGAGTCATTATTAGTTTTACACTTAAAGACATGACTCTGCAGTTGTGCTGTAGAATTTGTGAATTCTCTCATGTATAATAAATTCCATACATTAGTTTATACTGGATTAAGCCTATATTTTCATAAACTGTCATTTTGTTAGTTATGCTCCAACTTTCCCTCCATCTTGTGCCAACATCAGTTACTTAGTTTTTTTTCCTAAGAGATTGTCAGTTGGATATGCTCTTTGCAAGGTTTCCTATATCTTCCCTGTCATATGAACATACATTTCTGACTCAAATAAGATTCCCTCAAGGTTTCTCCCTCCAAGGTCTATTTTCACTGCACACTTCTCATTGAACAATAATTAATGGACCAATTGGGGGGGGGGGGCTGATCTGAGCGTATGACATTCTGTGGAATGACATATACTGGCATGCTTTTCTGTATGTGTGCATCTGTACCCAATTTGCCTTCATGCATTTCTGTGCATGCTGTGTGAGCATGAGAATAATGTGGTGCCTGTGTTTTTACCCCTGGGCTACTTCAAACAAATAAGCTCCAATTACACTCACCAATGCTATTTTTAGACATGCCCATTAAAGTCAACAATGTAGAAACACAATAGTTTAATAGCAAACAACAAATACAGTAATGAAGAGTAAACAAGCATTTTACAACCATGTGCTGGGCGATATGGACCAAAAGTAATATAAAATGTAACAATTTTGCTTGATAGTGATAAATACAACGATTGAGATATACATCTCTAACGTATTTATTTATAGATATTTTTTTTAAATGGACAATTATGCCTACTTTCCATTAGTGGCAGTTTGTTGTTGTGCCAAGACAAGTAACTGAGATGGTATAGCCTATGATAGAAAATGTACATTATTTCCAGGGATATTTTGATGTGCAACCTGTCAAAATAGGATCCAGAATGATCAGATTTGTTTTGAGGTCTTCAGAGATGAATTTGCCCACGCCTATTGGCCTCAGCCACAGGTGTCAAATTTATTCCACGGAGGGCTGAGATGTTTGCAGGTTCACACTAATTAGTAAGGAACTCCCCACACCTGGTTGTCTAGAGCTTAATTGAAAGGGAAAAACCCAAACCCTGCAGACACTAGGCCCTCCATGGAATGAGTTTGACACCCCTGTTCTAGGTTATATTGTTCACCACGTGTGGAAGTGAGAACTCAAAACACTTAGCCATGTAGAGTTAGCAATCTAGCTATCAGTAAATGTAATGTCCAACAAAACTTTCCAGTACTGGCCTAGGCTACTTGATGTAAGCATATTCAGCGCAAATGGTGCACTCCGCTCCGTGGGCACATCAAAACCATACTCCGGTTGTAAAGTGGTGGCATAAACTCCATATTAAGAGGTGAGAAAAAAAACAGTAGTAACTTTGAAAACAGTCTGTCCCGCAATTGCATTTGGAGCAATGGTCATATGCTTGTGCTTATCAGAAAGCATCCCTCCCTCCTCTGTGCGCACAGTGGGGAGAGGGAGCGATCAATGTTGGCCAAAAAAATCGTCTAAGAACAAAAAAAATGTGCAGGAACGTTGTGTAGAAACATTTTAAATTACCGACCTAAGCAAACTGCTCCGGTAAGAGGGCAATGTCGGTGTGGGTAATTTTGGGTTTATCATCCCAGCTCTATTGTACATCCCACATCAAGCCAAAGATATACAAGTACAGTCAGGCTCTGGCTTATTATTTACCCGAATGGTGTTTGCTCTCATATGAGAATGGGACTCGGGAGATATGTGAAATGATATGGACGGAAAGAAGAACGTTCTTATTACATTCCCCTTCCTGGAGGTAGAGCTTTAACAACATGCCCTTAAAGATGCCACATGACCAAATTAAATTCCACCCATAGCACACAATTAAATTAAGCCACGTAAAGCTGCCAGTGTTTTAATATGATGCCATGTAAAGCCTGAGGATTGTGTATTTAAGACGGTGGTAATAGTGTTCGTCAGCTCTAACCTCTGCCTTACAGGAGGCAGAGCTACAGAAGACCGGAGGGCTCTATAGGTGTGGCAACAAAAACCTATTCCCCAAGGGACAATGAGCAACAGGCCCTGCTCACACAAAACATACTTACACAACTGCCATCAACACACCTTAGACCACGTGTCAAACTCAAGGCCCATTTTAATCTTGTTTTTGTCAATTTTCCCCTGAAAAACAATCTCAAATCGACAATGAAATGACAAAAAATAATGGACCTACATTTAGTCTCTTCACTCTGTCCAGCTTGCTATTAGTCATTGAAACGAAAGCTAGACAGTCAGGGAACGTAGAAAATTCCTAGAAGAGATTGATAGAGGACAATTTTTTGCACGTTTTGACGGGGAGGAAATATAAATATAATATAAATATAAATATTATGTGCGGCCCTCAACCTCAGTGAAGACCAAATGCAGCCCACAGGGCAAATGAGTTTGACACCCCTGCTAAACTATCAACATACCTTACACAAAACTAATGAAGGAATTTTGACAAAGGGTATTTCTATAGCGGTTGTGCAGTTTGTTTTCAATCATCACAAATAATTACCATTTGTTCCTTTAAGTAGCAGCTAATGTGAATAAATAAATGGATTTAAAATGTTTTAACCTCTATTCAACCCCGTACACTTGCTGGAGTTGTCCTATATGAATAGGGCTAAATTGAAATGTTTCTTACAGAAGAAATATGGAAAATATATGCATAACCATGGCAGCAATTTAAAAAAGGGGAACATTTGAGATTATGGGAAAATTAGACTAAAAGTTGAGGACAAAACAGTTCATCTGACAAGACTGAATCCAAACATTACACTGTTGATTATATATGCATTTTACATTTGCTGTACTTTCGTTGCATTTGTTGATAACGAAATCTGACAATACTCTGGATACATTCAGTAACATAATATTCATGGTAATTTGGGGAAGGTGCAAAATAGGATGAAAAAATGACAAGGTTTTGAGTGAGAGGTCTAACTGGTGTCTCCAAGTGGCCACATAGTGTCTCCAGAAATGATTCATAACTCTACTTTTTTTCAAAATGTTGTTGTGTTACAGCCTGAATTTCAAATTGATTACATTTTGATTTTGTGTCTCTGATATACACACAATAAGCCCATAATGTCAAGTGGAATTGTCTTCATAGAACCTTATCAAAAATATGATAAATTACAAGCGTAAATGTTCAGGAGTAAAAATGTGCTTAAAAATCACATAAGATGCATGGACTCATTCTGTGTTCAATAATAGTGGTTAACATGATTTTTGAATGACTAGCCCATCTCTGTACCCCACGCATAAAAATAATTGTAAGGTCCCTCAAATCGAGTAGTGAATTTCAAGCACAGATTCAACCAAAGACCAGGGAGGCTTTTCAATGCCTAACAAAGAAGGGCACCGATTGGTAGATGTAAAAAATAAAATAAAAAGCAGACACTGAAAATCCCTTTGAGCATGGTAAAGTTATTAATTAGGCTTTGGATGATGTATAAATACACACAGTCACTACAAAGATGCAGACGTCCTTCCTACCTCAGTTGCCAGAGAGGAAGGAAACTGCTCAGGTATTTCACCATGAGGACAATGGTGATTTTAAAACTGAGTTTAATAAAATAATAAAATAATAATAATGATTGTGATATGAAAAAAAAGGAGGATGGATCAACAACATTGTAGTTACTCCACAATACTAACCTAAATGACAGTAACTTTTTGTCCTGAATACAAAGTGTTAAGGTTGGTGCAAATCCAACAACACATAACTGAGTATCACTATTCATATTTTCAAGCATTGGTGGTGGCTGTATCATGTTATTGGTATGCTCGTCATCGGAAAGGGAGTTGTTTTAGGAAAGAAAGTAACAATATAGCTATGCACAGTCAAAATCCTAGAGGAAAACTTGGTCCAGTCTTCTTTCCAACAGACACTGGGAGACACATTCACCTTTCAGCAGGACAATAACCTAAAACACATGGCCAAATCTACACTGGAGTTGCTCACCAAGATGACATTGAATGTTCCTGAGTGGGCTAGTTAGCTTTGACTGAAAATCTATGGCAAGACTTGGAAATAGCATAATAGCAATAACCAACTTGACAGAGCTTGAAGAATTTTATATTGTACAATCCAGGTGTGCAAAGCTCTTAGAGACTTATCCTAAAAGATTCACAGCTGTAGTCACTGCCAAAAGGTATTTCTAACATGTATTGTCTCAAGATAGTGTTTTATTTGTCAAATTTCTTGTTAGAATTATTCTTCCACTTTGACAGAGTATTTTGTGTAGACCGTCAGCAAAAATCACAATTAAATGAATTTTAATCCCACTTTAACATGTGGAAAAAGTTGAGGGGTGTGAATACTTTCTGAAGGCACTGTACCTCTCCAAAGTGTGCACGGTTCCTACATAATTCCAGTGCACTTTTATGACTCAAAGAAGAGTCTTCAACTATAAAAAGGTGCTATTTTTAGCTCTCAGCTGTGCTGTCGAGGAACTAGAGCAAGCAGACTTGTTCGTTTTCTTTTGGAATACAGCCCAGCATCCCCACTATCACATAATTACGGTTGTTGTTTATGCATTCCAAAAATGTTCCATTATAATTCACAATCCGGTCTGGTGGGCATTATTTGAAACATGTTCTAAGACCAACATGGATAAGTTGTAAAATATGATCTTACAGTGTTAGGCTTTCACATGGCAAGTGCACATACAGTGCATTCGGAAAATATTCAGACTCCTTGACTTTTTCCACACTGTTACATTACAGCCTTATTCTTATTATTTTTACATTTCCCCCTCAAACTCCACACAATAACCCATAATGACAAAGCAAAAAACAGGTGTAGAAATTATTTGCAAGTTTATTAAACATAAAAAAAACTGAAATATACATTTACTTAAGTATTCAGACCCTTTACTCAGTAATCTGTTGAAGCACCTTTGGCAGTGATTACAGCATCAAGTCTTCTTGGGTATGATGCTACAAGTTTGGCACACCTGTATTTGGGGAGATGCTCCCATTCTTCTCTGCAGATCCTCTTAAGCTCTGTCATGTTGGGTGGGGAGCATCGCTGGACAGCTATTTCCAGAGCCCGGACTTGAGGAAACCAATCAAGTTAACCAATCTTGGTTTCATCAGACCAGATAATCTTGTTTCTCATGGTCTGAGAGTCATTTAGGTGCCTTTTACTGAGGAGCGGCTTCCGTCTGGCCCCTACCATAAAGGTCTGATTGGTGGAGTGTTGCAGAGATGGGAGAACCTTCCTGAAGGACAACCATCTCCACAGACGATCTCTGTAGCTCTGTCAGAGTGACCATCAGGTTCTTGGTCACCTCCCTGACCAAGTCACTTCTCCCCCGATTGCTCAGTTTGGCCCTGTGGCAAGTTTTAGGAAGAGTCTTGGTGGTTCCAAACTTCTTACATTTAAGAATGGAGGCCACTGTGTTCTTGGGGACCTTCAATGTGGCAGAAATGTTTTGGTACCCTTCCCCAGATCTGTGCCTTGACACAATCCTGTCTCGGAGCTCTACGGACAATACCTTCCACCACATGGCTTGGTTTTTGCGCTGACATGCACTGTCAACTGTGGGACCTTGTATGGACAGGTGTGTGCCTTTTCAAATCATGTCCAAACAATTAGAAATTCACCCCAGGTGGATTCCAATCAAGTTGTAGAAACACCAAGGATGATCAATGGAAACAGGATGAACTTGAGCAAAATTTAGAGTCTCATCGAAAATGGTCTGAATACTTGTGAATAAGATTCTGTTTTTAATTTTTAATACTTTTGCACAAAAAAATATCTTTTCACTTTGTCGTTATGGGGTATTGTGTGTAGGTAGAGGAGGAACAAATGTATTCAATACATTTCAGAATAAGGCTGTAACGTAACAAAATGTGGAAAAAGTCAAGGGGTCTGAATATTTTCTGAATGCACCGTGTAGAAAAGAGTGACGAGTGCATTCAAATGCGTGTTCCCCGCCAAACGTCTTCACAATATGACAAACATAGGCTCATTCTGTTCAGGACAACCCAGGGTATGACACCATGTCAACTTGTAACTGTACATGAAGCAGAGTGATCATAAACGTTGACACTATGAAATTTGTTTTATGATATGGAAATGTGAAGTGCAGATTTAGGTGTGTTTGGCTCGCTTGTATAACGGGAGTTTGGCTCGCTTGTATGACATCAAAATGGTATTTATTATAATCCTTAACGACTCAATATATTTATGAGACCTCTATTTAGAGCATTTCCCTTACTCAGACAAAAAAAAACTGCGGGAGGTGGGGCAACTTCTTGTCACACGCAGTGTTCACATTCAGAACGGCTGTCAGTCAAAACCAATACTGAGCTGTAAATCGGAGACCTTGAGCTGACATCATATAGCATGTTTTTGTACACCCACTGCATTTCAATTTAGGCATTTATCAGCATCCAAATCTGCTATTTTAACGAGAGGTCGACCGATTATTATTTTTTAACGCCGATGCCGATTATTGGTGGACCCCAAAAAAACAAACAGCCGATAACGATTAAAAATCGACCAATTTTTTTATTTATTTGTAATAATGACAATTACAACAATACTGAATGAACACTTTTATTTTAACTTAATATAATACGTCAAAATCAATTCAGCCTCAAATAAATCATGAAACATGTTCAATTTGGTTTAAATAATGCAAATAATGTTGGAGAAGAAAGTAAAAGTGCAATATGTGCCATGTAAAAAAGCTAACTTTCAAGTTCCTTGCTCAGAACATGAGAACATATGAAGGCTGGTGGTTCCTTTAACATGAGTCTTCAATATTCCCAGTTAAGAAGTTTTAGGTTGTAGTTAGTATTTATAGGACTATTTCTCTCTATACCATTTGTATTTCATTTACCTTTGACTATTGGATGTTCTTATAGGCACTTTAGTAATGCCAGTGTAACAGTATAGCTTCCGTTCCTCTCCTCGCCCCTACCTGGGCTCGAACCAGGAACACATCGACAATAGCCACACTCGAAGCATCGTTACCCATCGCTCTTGCAGAGCAAGGGGAACAACTACTTCAAGGTCTCAGAGCGAGTTACGTCACCGATTGAAACGCTATTAGCGAGCACCCTGCTAACTAGCTAGCCATTTCACATCTGTTACACCAGCCTAATCTCAGAGTTGAAAGGCTTGAAATCATAAACAGCTCAATGCTTGAAGCACAGGGAAGAGCTACTGGCAAATGCATGAAAGTGCTGTTTGAATGAATGCTTACGAGCCTGCTGCTGCCTACCACCGCTCAGTCAGACTGCTCTATCAAATCAGATTTAATTATAAACATAATAGCACACAGAAATATGAGCCTTATGTCATTAATATGGTCAAATCCGGAAACTATAATTTCGAAAACAAAAAGTTTATTATTTCAGTGAAATACGCAACTGTTCCATATTTTATCTAACGGGTGGCTTCCATAAGTCCAAATATTCCTGGTACATTGCACAACCTTCAATGTTATGTCATAATTATGTACAATTCTGGCAAATTAGTTCGCAACGAGTGACACAATTTCCCTAGTTTAATATTGCCTGCTAACCTGGATTTACTAAATATGCAGGTTTTAAAAAATATACCTCTGTGTATTGATTTTAAGAAAGGCATTGATGTTTATGGTTAGGAACATTCGTGCAACGATTGTGATTTTTTCGCAAATGCGCTTTTGTTAAATCATCCCCCGTTTGGTGAAGTTGGTCTTCACAGTTCGCACCGAGCCAGGCGGCCCAAACTGCTGCATATAGCCTGACTGTTGCACAGAACGCAAGAGAAGTGACACAATTTCCCTAGCTAAAAGAAATTCATGTTAGCAGGCAATATTAACTAAATATGCAGGTTTATAAAATATATACTTGTGTATTGATTTTAAGAAAGGAGTTGATATTTATGGTTAGGTACACATTGGTGCAACGACAGTGTTTTTTTCAAAAATGCACTTGTTAAAAAAAACGTTTGGCGATTTAGGCTATGATCCAATGATAAATTAACAGGCACTGCATTGATTATATGCAACGCAGGACAAGCTAGATAAACTAGTAATATCATCAACCATGTGTAGTTAACTAGTGATTATGTTAAGATTGATTGTTTTTTATAAGATGTGTTTAATTCTAGCTAGCACCTTACCTCCTTGCTGCACTCACATAACAGGCAGTCAGCCTGCCACGCAGTCTCCTCGTGGAGTGCAATATAATCGGCCATGATCGGTGTCCAAAAATGACGATTGTTATGAAAACTTGAAATCGGCCCTAATTAAAATCGCCCATTCCGATTAATCGGTTGACCTCTAATTTTATGAGTGGGTATGAGTGTAAAGAGTGAACCAGGCAAGTCCATTAAGAACAACTTATTATTTACAATGTCGACCTGGCAAGGTATAGTATATCCCTGCCAGGGGGGAATGAGTGTACTCTCCATAGTCCATAGGAACCCAACTTCTCCTTCTAGGAAACTATTTGCCTTTGATTGGCCAAATTAAGCCCCTCCTTCAGCATGAGGACATGTTCCATACTCTTTACTGACCACCCACCGCACCCGCCTCCCCTGCTCTAATGACAGTAAAGGGGGAGTTCAGTGGTGCCGACAGAAGCCCCAGGCCCTGGCTGGCCCACCTCTGTCACATGAGACGGCACACACACATCAGGGGAAGAGTAAAAACACCATCCATGGCCTCCCGAGTGGAGCAGTGGTCTAAAGAACAGCATCGCAGTGCTAGCTGTGCCACTAGAGATTCTGGGTTCAAGTCCATGCTCTGTCGCAGCCGGCCGTGAACGGGATACCCATGGGGCGGTGCACAATTGTCCAAGCGTCGTCCGAGTTGGGGGAGGGTTTGGCCGGCAGGGATGACCTTGTCCCATCCCACACTAGTGTCTCCTGTGGCGGGCTGGGTGCAGTGCATGCTGACACGGTCACCAGATGTACAGTGTTTCCTCCGACACATTGGTGTGGCTGGCTTCCGGGTTAAGTGGCCATTGTGTCAAGAAGCAGTACAGCTTGGTTGGGTTGTGTTTCGGAAGATGCACGGCTCTCAACCTTCGCCTCTCCCGAGTCCGTACGGAAGTTGCAGCGATGAGACAATTGGATACCACGAAAAAGGGGTAAATTATTATTTTTTAAATCATAAATATAGATATTTAATAATAAACACCAACCACTCAAAGCGGAGCAGGGCTGAGCGGCATGCTAATCCTGGGATGAAGGCGGGAGATCCCGTGCTGGTGGGACATTCCTGCTGTCACTCAGCTACCCCAGCCAGTTAAAACAGGTCCAGAGCCACCCATGCACACAGGTCAGTCACACACACACCTAAAGATCCACCAAATGTTGCTTGAAATCATCATAACAACTAAATCCAGGCAAAGTAAAGCACAGATTGAGAACATTTAAAAAAACGTTTTATTTTATAGATTGTTAGGTCACAGATGATTTGACAGACCAGACCATCTACCAGTTAGATGAGCAGGTAGGGTAGGATATCCATTTCTCTCAAGTGTAGGAGGAGATTGGTAGACTAACTCACCCGCCTATACTGGAAGTCATTTTGTAGCCTGTTCAGGGTCGCAGTTATGGAGAGGGGCCTTTTAATCGTGAGGTAGACATTTGTGAATGAACCTGTCAGAAAAAGCGAGATTAACAGTGAAATTACAATTACAGCCTGAAACTAAAAATAATGTACAGTACCAGTCAAAAGTTTGGACACCTACTCATTCAAGGGTTTTCCTTTATTTTTACTATTTTCTACATTGTAGAATAATAAAGACATCAAAACTATGAAATAACATATGGGATCATGAAGAAACCAATTAAAAGTTCATTTGTGGAATTTCTTTCCTTCTTAATGCGTTTGAGTCAATCAGTTGTGTTGTGACTCCTTAAAGACTGTTGGAAAAGCATTCCTCATTAAATAAAATGTTGGACTCATCAGACCTGGGTCTGCCTTTCCTGTGGCGGTCCACATGAGAGCCAGATTCATCATAGCACTTGATGGTTATTGCGAATGCACTTGAAGAAACTTTCAAAGTTGTTGAAATGTTTCGTATTGACTGACCTTCGTGTCTTAAAGTAATGATGGACTGTCATTTCTCTTTGCTTATTTGAGCTGTTCTTGCCATTATATGGTCTTTTACCAAATAGAGCTCACTCTGTATACCACCCCTACCATGTCACAACACAACTGATTGGCTCAAACGCATTACGGATAGAAATTCAACACATTAACTTTTAACAAGGCACACCTGTTAATTGAAATGCATTCCAGGTGACTACCTCATGAATCTGGTTGAGAGAATGCCAAGAGTGTGCAAAGCTGTCAAGACTGAGGGTGGCTACTTTGAAGAATCTCAAATATAAAAAATATTTGTTTGTTTAACACTTTTGGTTTCGAAATGATTCCATATTTGTTACTTCATAGTTGATGTCTTCATTATTATTCTACAATGTAGAAAATAGTAAAAATAAAGAATAACCATGGAATGAGTAGGTATGTCCAAACCTTTGACTGCATGTGTGATATATACAGTGGGGAGAACAAGTATTTGATACCCTGCCGAGTTTTCCTACTTACCAAGCATGTAGAGGTCTGTAATTTTTATCATAAGTACACTTCAACTGTGAGAGATGGAATCTAAAACAAAAATCCAGAAAATCACATTGTATGATTTTTAAGTAATACATTTGCATTTTATTGCCTGACATAAGTATTTGATACATCAGAAAAGCAGAACTTGATATTTGGTACAGAAACCTTTGTTTGCAATTACAAAGATCATACGTTTCCTGTAGGTTTGCACACAATGCAGCAGGGATTGTGGCCCACTCCTCCATACAGACATTCTCCAGATCCTTCAGGTTTCGGGGCTGTCGCAGGGCAATACGGACTTTCAGCTCCCTCCAAAGATGTTCTATTGGGTTCAGGTCTGGAGACTGGCTAGGCCACTCCAGGACCTTGAGATGCTTCTTACGGAGCCACTCCTTAGTTGCCCTGGCTGTGTGTTTCAGGTCGTTGTCATGCTGGAAGACCCAGCCACGACCCATCTTCAATGCTCTTACTGAGGGAAGGAGGTTGTTGGCCAAGATCTCGCGATACATGGCCCCATACATCCTCCCCTCAATACGGTGCAGTCGTCCTGTCCCCTTTGCAGAAAAGCATCCCCAAAGAATGATGTTTCCACCTCCATGCTTCATGGTTGGGATGGTGTTTTTGGGGTTGTAGTCATCCTTCTTCCTCCAAACACGGCGAGTGGAGTTTAGACCAAAAAGCTCTATTTTTGTCTCATCAGACCACATGACCTTCTCCCATTCCTCCTCTGGATCATCCATATGGTCATTGGCAAACTTCAGATGGGCCTGGACATGCGCTGGCTTGAGCAGCGCACGCAAGGTCGCCCTGCAGGATTTTAGTCCATGACGGCGTAGTGTGTTACTAATGGTTTTCTTTGAGATTGTGGCCCCAGCTCTCTTCAGGCCATTGACAAGGTCCTGCCGTGTAGTTCTGGGCTGATCCCTCACATTCCTCATGATCATTGATGCCCCACTAGGTGAGATCTTGCATGGAGCCCCAGACCGAGGGTGATTGACCGTCATCTTGAACTTCTTCCATTTTCTAATAATTGCGCCAACAGTTGTTGCCTTCTCACCAAGCTGTTTGCCTATTGTCCTGTAACCCATCCCAGCCTTGTCCAGGTCTACAATTTTATCCCTGATGTCCTTACACAGCTCTCTGGTCTTGGCCATTGTGGAGAGGTTGGAGTTTGTTTGATTGAGTGTGTGGACAGGTGTCTTTTATACAGGTAACGAGTTCAAATAGGTGCAGTCAATACAGGTAATGAGTGGAGAACAGGAGGGCTTCTTAAATAAAAACTAACAGGTCTGTGAGAACCGGAATTCTTACTGGTTGGTAGGTGATCAAATACTTATGTCATGCAATAAAATGCAAATTAATTACTTAAAAATCATACAATGTGAATTTCTGGATTTTTGTTTTAAATTGTGTCTCTCACAGTTGAAGTGTACCTATGATAAAAATTACAGACCTCTACATGCTTTGTAAGTAGGAAAACCTGCAAAATCGGCAGTGTATCAAATACTTGTTCTCCCCACTGTATGTATGTATATATATATATATGTATGTATATATATATATATATATATATATATATATATATATATATATATATATATATATATATATGACTCCACAAATTTCTTGTTAACAATCTATAATTAAGACATTACTGCGTGCATGACAAGTAATTTTTCCAACAATTGTTTACAGACGTATTATTTCACTTATAATTCACTGCATCACAATTCCAGTGGGTCAGAAGATTACATACACTAAGATGACTGTGCCTTTAAACAGCTTAGAAAATTCCAGAAAATGACATCACGGCTTTAGAAGCTTCTGTTATGCTAATTGACATCATCTGTGTACCTGTAGATGTATTTCAAGGCCTACCTTCAAACTCAGTTCCTCTTTGCGTGACATCATGGGAAAATCAAAATAAATCAACCAAGACCTCAGAAAAAACATTGTACACCTCCACAAGTCTGGTCCATCCTTGGGAGCAATTTCCAAACACCTGAAGGTAACACTTTCATCTGTACAAACAATAGTACGCAAGTATAACCACCATGGGACCACGCAGCAGTCATACCGCTCTGGAAGGAGATGCATTCTGTCTCCTAGAGATGAACATACTTTGGTGCGAAAAGTGAAAATCAATCCCAGAACAACAGCAGAGGACCTTGTGAAGATGCTGGACGAAACAGGTACAAAATGATCTATATCCACAGTAAAACAAGTTCTACATCGACATAACCTGAAAGGCCACTCAGCAAGGAAGAAGCCACTGCTCCAAAACCACCATAAAAAAAGCCAGACTACGGTTTAAAACTGCAGATGGGGACAAAGATCATACTTTTTGGAGAAATGCCCTCTGGTCTGATATAACAAAAATAGAACTGTTTGGCCATAATGACCATCGTTATGATTGGAGGAAAAGGGGGAGACTTGCAAGCCAAAGAACACCATCCCAACCATGAAGCACAGGGGTGGCAGCAGCATGTTGTGGGGGTTCTTTGCTGCAGGAGGGAGTGATGCACGTCGCAAAATAGATTGCATCATGAGGGAGGAAAATTGTGTGGATATATTGAAGCAACATCTCAAGACATCAGTCAGGAAGTTAAAGCTTGGTCGCAAATGGGTCTTCCAAAAGAACCATGACCCCAAGCATATTTCCAAAGTTGTGGCAAAATGGCTTAAGGACAACAAAGTCAAGGTATTGGAGTGGCCATCACAAATCCCTGACCTCAATCCTATAGAAAATTTGCGGGAAGAACTGAAAAAGCGTGTACGAGTAATGAGGCCTTACAAGCCTGACTCAGTTACACCAGCTCTGTCAGGAGGAATGGGCCAAAATTCACCCAACTTATTGTGGGAAGCATGTGGAAGGCTACCTGAAACATTTGACCCAAGTTAAACAATTTAAAGGCAATGCTACCAAATACTAATTGAGTGTATGTAAACTTCTGATCCACTGGGAATGTGATGAAAGAAATAAAAGCTTAAATAAATCGCTCTCTACTATAATTCTGATATTTCACATTCTTAAAATAAAGTGGTGATCCTAACTAACCTAAGACATGGGAATTTTTACTAGGATTATATGTCAGGAAATGTGAAAAACTGAGTTTAAATGTATTTGGCTGAGGTGTATGTAAACTTCCGACTTCAACTGTGTGTGTGTGAGAGATATACGTATATCTATCTCACACAGAATAACCCACAGCCTCTTGTCCTGAGGGGCAGCAGCACCCGGCCCAACCTTACCTCCTGTCTAGCAGACTCTGTGGGAGGATGAGGAGTGTGGTGTAGGATGAAGGTCCACCCAATGTGGAGGCACTGTGGGGATGGCAGAGGTCTGTGTCCCCCCTAGGGAAGGGGGGTAGTTACAAGAGTCACTGGGAGGATCCTTTGTCAAAGGCCAGCGGTTGTCAACGGCTCCTTGCTGAGCTGAGCATTCCGCCGTGCTGGGCTGTGGATGTACCACATGACAGCTACATCGGATGCTCTAACTGGTTACAAAACAGAAGACATTACATGAATTAACCTGTAAAGTGGTCCATTTACTCAATCCCAATTCAACCATAGACAACAACCTACGGTACAGAGGCTATCTGGAATTAGTGTATTCGATAAATGTTATATGGCAGAAATTCCACTTAGCATATCAGTGGGCTAAGCAGAGCTATATGTTTAGTACAGAGCAGAGGTGAGCACTTACCAATCACATGGTTCGTCTGGAGCCGCTATGGTTACTGGACTAGAAAAGAGACGTTTTCCTTCAGGGATCTAAAATAAGAAAAAAAAAACACAACATATACCCTGAAAACACACACATCCTTAAACCCTGCAACAGACACAGAAATAACCTTACATATAGACCTTTATTCAGAACCTTATATCCTTAACGATTACATGATGATGGAAAAGCTGATTCAACCGATCGCTGCAGCTGTACATAGCCCACCCAATCTACCTACCTCATCCCCATATTGTTTTTATTTAATTTTCTGCTCTTTTGCACACCAGTATATCTACTTGAGCAGATGATGTGCATCTATCACTCCAATTTGCTGAACTGTAATTACTTCGCTACTATGGCCTATAAAGGTGAAATAAAAAATAAAGAGCCAGAAAGGTCATGACAGCCACAGCCTCAAATACGCAACCAAAAACACAAACTGACATGATAAAATCCTGGTTTAGACACATGCCCTTGTCACTAAACTATTTAGGGATCTAAATGCCTAATTGTGCCAATGTGAGGACGTCAACAGTGGAGCTCGACTGACCAATATGTCTCTAATAGTGAGCTTTCCTAAAATGACCAGCATCATGATTAATCTCATTCTGACCCAAACAGACTGCAATGCTTTCACACAAACTGGACTAATGCCTGGATAGAACAGACCATTAAAGTGAATGTTATCCAACATGTTAAACTATGAACATATTTTTGGGAGAGAAAGAGAGTGACCGAGAGAGACAGACACATAGACAGACATAGGGGTGTGGTGGCTGTGGCGGAGTGTCTTGGTGAATGAGGGGAGTGTTGGGAAATCTATAGAGCATCTACAGATGGACAACCCAAATAAAGTGTGACCCCAAGTGCCTGAAAGGAAGGGGGAGGGGCATTGTCACAGCCCATTGACTTTCAGCTATGCCCATTTCTCTGCTCTCTGGACGTGGCTTAAATGCAAGTAAAACTAAATGCATGCAATTCAATCGATCACTGCCCGCCCGTCCAGCATCACCACTCTGGACGGCTCTGACTTAGAATACGTGGACAACTACAAATACCTAGGTGTCTGGCTAGACTGTAAACTCTCCTTCCAGACTCACATTAAGCATCTCCAATCCAAAATTAAATCTAGAATCGGCTTCCTATATCGCAACAAAGCATCCTTCACTCATGCTGCCAAACATACCCTCGTAAAACTGACCATCCTTGACATCGCCGAAGTCATCTATAAAATATCCTCAAACACTCTACTTAACAAATTGGATGCAGTCTATCACAGTGCCATCCGTTTTGTCACCAAAGCCCCATACACTACCCACCACTGCGACCTGTATGCTCTCTTGTAACCGTAGCGTTAACTCGTCCAACGCTCTAACCATTGCACTCCACGAGTAGCCTGCCTGTTACGTGAATGCAGTAGAAGCCAATGTAAATTGCTAGCTAGCATTAAACCTATCTTATAAAACCAATAAATCATAATCACTAGTTATAACTACTAATCCAGTTTAGCAGGCAATATTAAAACAGGTGAAATTGTGTCATTTCTCTTGCATTCATTGCACGCAGAGTCAGGGTATATGCAACAGTTTGGGCTGCCTGGTTCATTGCGAACTAATTTGCCAGAATTTTACGTAATTATGACATAACATTGAAGGTTGTGCAATGTAACAAGAATATTTAGTCTTAGGGATGGCACCCATTAGATAAAATACCGAACGGTTACGTATTTCACTGAAATAATAAACGTTTTGTTTTCGAAATTATAGTTTCCGGATTCTATCATATTAATGACCAAAGGCTCATATTTCTGTGTGTTATTATGTTATTATTAAGTCTGATTTGATAGAGCAGTCTGACTGAGCAGCAGTATATATTATATATATATATATATATATATATTTTTTTTTTTAAATAAAAAAATAGGCCGATTAATCGGTATCGGCTTTTTTGGTCCTCCAATAATCAGTATCGCCGTTGAAAAAAATCGTAATCGGTCGACATCTACTGGTCACCCACAAAGCCAATTGCTCCTTTGGTCGCCTTTCCTTCCAGTTCTCTGTTGCCAATGACTGGAAAGAACTGCAAAAATCACTGAAGCTGGAGACTCATATCTCCCTCACTAGCTTTAAGCACCAGCTGTCAGAGCAGCTCACAGATCACTGCATATAGCCCATCTATCTACCTCATCCCCATGCTGTATTTATTTATTTATTTATTTATCTATCTTGCTCCTTTGCACCCCAGTATCTTTACTTGCACATTCATCTTCTGCACATCTATCATTTCCAGTGTTTTAATTGCTATATTGTAATTACTTCGCCACCATGGCCTATTTATTGCCTTAACTCCCTTATCTTACCTCATTTGCACTCAATGTATATAGACTTTTGTTTTATTTTTTTCTACTGTATTATTGACTGTATGTTTTGTTTATTCCATGTGTAACTCTGTGTTGTTGTATGTGTCGAATTCCTGTGCTTTATCTTGGCCAGGTCGCAGTTGCAAATGAGAACTTGTTCTCAACTAGCCTACCTGGTTAAATAAAGGTGAAATAAAAAATAAAAAAACAGATACATTTGACCTTCACAAGCAGCACAGGGTCTCACACCACAAACACGTCACACAGAAAATGTGAGGGTCTCTGTCGAAAACATAAGGTTATAGGTTTAATACATTCTCAACATGACCATGTATGTAACAGTAGCAGCAGAGTTTCTATCCACCTTATGTAACCTGGAAACAAGGGCACCATCTGATTGGTCCAGAAACCGATGGGTTGGGCCAGAGCCAGAACACGTGGACAAGCAGCGATTTGAAAATTGGTCATTGGCTTTGATACTCATTGGTTAGAGATGCTCAAAAATAGCTGTTGACGCCTCTCGTCACCACAAACGACTTCAATGATGTCCGTCTCACACTCAAGCATGTGGCAAACAGAGCAGCGGATGAAATTAATGTGAGTCATCAGGCTATAAATAAAGTGCACAGAATTGAAAGATATGGTCATTTCACGGTGGGGAAAAACATCGAAAAATGTGTTTTCGTAGTATAAGCACTCGGAAGCCGACATTAGCATAATTAGCATTCCCATAGAGTTAACATGGCAGGTTAGCTAGTTAGCTTTGAGGCACAACAGATAAAATATCCTAATGTTATTTACATAAAACATTTCGGGCACAGTTTGTCTTTTGTCATTGATATTCTGCGTTAACGACATTGTCCATTCAAGCATTGATTGAAAAAAAATGTGGCTAACATTAAAATGTTTTCATACATTTGTCAACAGATAACATATTTCAAATTCTGTGCACATTATTTAATAGTTTTGACAAATGTAATTCATATTTTACAATGGTTTTACTTGTGTCAATGCGCAAGAAGTTGAAAGACAAACACGTTCAAAATAGCTCGGGTCAAATGGGCAGGGCTACATAAGGTGAATATGGGTCACAGCAAGTGAGTAGTGTCTCATCTCACCTACAGCTTTTGGAGGGGTAATCAGACCAAAGCATAGAGCACTGTTTCATTCATACACTGTTGTTTTAAAAGCTGCCAATCACTAAAACTTTGTCAACACTGAAAAGAGTCCATGTTGACAGTGGGAAAAGACATGCAGACAAAGCATGATGTGAGAGCAAAGGAATGATAGCAAGTAGGGTTAATAGAAACATTTCTGTTTCCTTTAAAGCAGCAATAGTTGCAGTAGCAGCAGGAACAGAAGCGGTAGCTGCAGCAAAAAGCTGTGCTTGTATAACTGCACTCAGTGCTTCACTGACCTGCTGACACAATGACCTACTTTCTTCCTCCTTCCCCTTTAAACTTCATCACAGCTCCACATGCAGCCAATAACAGAGCACTTTCAGTCACCGTAAAACCCTGAGCAGCCAACCAGTGAGCAGAGTATGTCACCATGAGCCCTGAACAGCCAATCAAGTCCCTAACCCAGCATTTTACAACATTTGGAAGCTAATCACACAGTAACCAAATGCATCCTGGCTTCCCCGGGGCAGTAGTGAGACAAAGGAACTACGAAGAGAAGAGAGGGAGGGAAATGGAAAATGAAGTGGTGGAAGGGAAAGAGAAATGTTTAAAGCAGCCACTCAAATCACTGATGCCGCAAATGATCTTTCTCCCTCATATACACCCGAACAGACAAATACACCTCCCACACAGAAGCCCCTTCATCATTTCTCAGTAGCCTCAAATACATCGCTTCTCGCACTCACAAAATCTCACTCACCAACACTTTCTCACCATTTCTACACACACAAATTGTGCTGATGTGCTGTGCGTGAAGTGGATCCTCGGTGCCGCTTGTCATCACGCACTCATAGCGACGGTGCCCATCGGTAACGCCATAGCAACCACCCGCACCATGCAGGGTAAAAATAGCATAGCTGAATTCCTCTACAGTTGAGACTCCATCACGGAGTGAGCCTCCCCTATTCTATAATAGAGCAGAGAGAGAATCCCTTTATATCTGGCTGAGGCTGCCCTATGATGGTCTAACTACCACAGAGAGGACCTACCTCCATCACTGGATGCTGCTCGCAAGCAGTCTAAACCATCCATTACCGTTTGAGTGTTCTGTAATGCTATTGAGAAGAGACTGTCCTCATACGTGTGCTTTCTATGCTATACAGTAGAAACCCCCTGTTTTTAATATATGAGAGAGAGAGACTCAATCACCAAGCATGCCCACCCCCCTGCCATTATACAGCAGAAACTCTTTCCATCAAGGAAAGTGCTTCCACCATTCTGGTCTAGAAGCATTGTAAAACTAAAACCGGGTTAAAATGAATATAGCAGGGTAAACGGAGCAGAACAAAGAAGGAACAGAGAAAATTAAGGTAAGGAAAACAGAAAAAAAAAGAAAAAAAAAACATACCTAGATTAAACAAAAAAAATCTGATCCGGATCATATGGACCTTGGCATACACAATGGGTCCTCTCTAAACTGAGCCTAAGCCTGTATGTACCATTCCTGACACCTGAAACCAATGAGGATTTGTGGTCCATTTATTAGTGAGTGGGTAGGATAGCCCGAATGTCGACGTTTGAAAAGTAGCAGCAGGGAGCTTACAGTAGTGATGGGAAAAATGAGTCCGCTATAGCCATTGAAACAGGTCCATCGGCTCGCATCGCCAACATTTAAAACCTTCAGAGAATAAACTGGATTAGAGGTTCTGCTCTGTGGCTGCGTTGACACAGGCAGCCCAATTCTGATATTTTTCTTTCACTAATTGGTCTTTTGACCAATCAGATCAGCTCTGATATGATGTGAAATGATCTGATGTGATTTGTCTGAGAAAAAAGATCAGAATTGGGCTGCCTGTGTAAACACAGCCATTGTGGCAGAGAATCCCTCATTGATCTAATGCAGTCAGAAACCACCAACGAGCATCAACACATTCACTCCTGGGAACTGCAACCAAATACACATTTACACACACTTTGCATATACACCTTCTTTTTCTCCCGCTATCAGATCAGAGGCTGCACCTCTCCCTGTTAAATCACGTTCAGACAATAAGAGAGGGTGTGCCTGCTACAGTGCACACTGTGGTTAATGGCTTCTAATTAGTAGGCTGACATTTCCAAGAAAACAGAGATTTCTTGGTAAGTGAAGTTACTGACAAACAGCAGCAGGCTTGATTCTTCTGATGGTCATTGACCCATACTGTAGCTGGGCTTAGTCTAAAGCCTAGGTCTGGAGCTATTCCTATATCCATGCTGCTGCCCAGTGCCCTGCTTACCCCAGCCAGTCTCTCCACCACTGGGCAGCTGAAGCCTCCCAGAGCTGGGCAGCCAGCTGTGTTCCACCCAAGAACATGCACCCGCAGCCCCGGGCAGCACAAAAGGAGTCTTTGCTTGCATGTGTCCCACAGGCAACAGACAGGAATGTCTTAGAGAAGAGCAGCGGTTTCCACTAGCAGCGGGAGAAGGGAGAGGCTGGCAGGGGTCCCGCCACTGTCCCACAGGGGCCTGAACCATACCAAGGGCCCCGTACTGCAGCCAACTGGGTCAGTGGGGTTAAAAAAAAGAGAGAGAGAGAAAGAGGGAGGGGGAATGAGCACTGCCAGGCCAGCACATGAGAGGAGGAAATTAAAATATACTATGCCAACTGGTCACCACCTACCCCCATATGCATCATGAGTGTTGGCCTACATGAGTGTTTTTCTCTGCATGTGAAAAAGTCCTGCAGACACACCTGGTCCAAAGGTTGTCTTTATTGGCTGGGGTCAAACAGACTAACAAAAACATTTCCGATTTCACAGTCACCTGCTACACTATCATGACTAATCAGACAACAGAGTCAACAAACACCTCACCTACTGCACACACATATGGCAACAATATCTCCGACACTGATTCTCAACACGGGGGCCCCACATGGGGTGTGTCCTCAGTACCCTCCTGTACTCCTTGTGTACCTGGGCACGCCCCCCATCCTCAAATCTAATTTTATTGGTCACATACACATATTTACCAGATGTTATTGAGGGTTTAGCAAAATGCTTATGTTCCTAGCTCCAACAGTGCAGTTGTATCTAACAATTAACTCATCTAAAAGTAAAAGAATATATATATATATATATATATATGGCATTGACTAAAACACAGAATAGAATACAGTATACATATGAGATGAGGAAAGCAGTATGTAAACTTTGTTAAAGTGACTAGTGTTTTATTATTAAAGTGACCACTGATTCCATGTCTATGTTTATAGTGCAGTAGCCTCTAAGGTGCAGGGTTGAGTAGCCGGGTGGCGGCCGGCCAGTGAGGTCTATTTAACAGTCTGATGGCCTTGAGATAGAAGCTGTTTTACAGTCTCTCGGCCCCAGCTTTGATACACCTGTACCATCCTCGCCTTCTGGATGATAGCTGGGTGAACAGGCAGTGGCGCGGGTGGTTGACATTCTTGATGATCTTTTTGGCCTTCCTGTGACATCGGGTGCTGTAGGTGTCCTGGAGGGCAGACAGTGTGCCCCCAGTGATGCGTTGGGCAGACTGTACCATCCTTTGGTGTAGAGGTCAAGCGATTAATCGGAATGGCCGATTAATTGGGTATTTTTGGGCGTCGATTTCTGATTCTTTGGGGGTTTTTTTTAAGAATACTTTTTATTTAAATAGGCAAGACAGTTAAGAACACATTCTTATTTTCAATGACTGCCTAGGAACTGTGGGTTAACTACTATATTAACTACAACCTAAAACGTCTTACCTTGGAATATTGAAGTCTCACGTTAAAAGGAACCACCAAGTTTCATATGTTCTCATGTTCTGAGCAAGGAACTTAAACGTTAGCTTTTTTACATGGCACACATTTTTACATGGCACATATTACTTTCTTCTCCAACACTTTGTT
Source organism: Oncorhynchus keta (assembly GCF_023373465.1). NCBI lineage: Eukaryota > Metazoa > Chordata > Actinopteri > Salmoniformes > Salmonidae > Oncorhynchus > Oncorhynchus keta. The sequence goes on from NC_068421.1 coordinate 71,780,863, forward strand.
TTTGCATTATATAAACCAAATTGAACATGTTTCATTATTTATTTGAGGCTAAATTGATTAATAATAATCGGTCTCGGCGTTGAAAAATCATAATCGGTCGACCTCTACTTTGGTGAGCCCTGTGGTTGCAGGCTGTGCAGTTGCCATACCAGGCGGTGATACAGCTTGACAGGATGCTTTCAATTGTACATCTGTAAAAGTTTTAGAGGGCCAAGACAAATTTCTTCAGCCTCCTGAGGTTGAAGAGGCGAGTACAGAAGGGGGCTGAGCACACACCCTTGTGGGGCCCCTGTGTTGAGGATCACAAAGTGGAGGTGTTGTTTCCTACTATCACCATCTGGGGCAGCCCGTCAGGAAATCCAGGACCTAGTTGCACAGGGCGGAGTTCGGACCCAGGGCCCTGAGCTTAATGATGAGCTTGAAGAGTACTATGGTGTTGAATGAACAGCGTTCCTACATAGCTATTCCTCTTGTCCAGATGGGATAGAGCAGTGTGCATTACAATGGTGATTGTATCGTCTGTGAATCTATTGAGTCGGTAAGGGAAATTAAGTGTGTCTAGGGTGTCAGGTAAAGTGGAGTTAATATGATCTGTCATGACTTGGCCTGTTGGGGGATGTTTATGACCCCCATAAATACCTTTCCCCTTTTCTCTCTTTCTAATTTATTGAGTTGACTCTTGTAAAGCAGAGAGTCTGGTAACATCAAAAGGTGGGAAACGGAACCATATTTCGGTAATTCAACCAGTTGAAAATATGCTTAATGAATATGATCTCAGATCAGTTGTTGTCTGAGACATTACTACTAATGGACAGGATGACAAACTATCTTGGAAAGTCGACACATTCTAGTTATCAGATTCACATGGAATTGTTGTGCAATTTAACATTTTTAAATATTAAACTATTTGTGAAAAGATTAAATGTAATTTTAGCTTCTTAAATGAGAGAAAGGTTTGTCATAGAGGCCCCACCCAAGTGAACAGACATTGGTTGTAAACTATGAAACACGCCCTTCTTTCACCATAATATAAACCCGTTGACGAAAATTAACATTTCTGTTCCAAGGACGTGAGGACTTGCGGTCCGCACGTTGACAGGACAAAGATCACCTACAGAACTAAGCCAACCTCAGCGTGAGCTCTGTTTGAACGTCACGAACCTAACAAAATTAGCATTGAATTTCAACGTGAAGATGACGATTCAATAGGATGAATTTCGTCTATACCAGCCAGAATATAACACAAGCTTAAAAGTATGGCAACCTGGTATGAACTTTGAACTCTGATTCACTCCAGATGTGATACCTCCTAGCCGTTGAGTTAGCAGCAGCCGCTGTAAACGTGGGCTAGGAAAGGACGGACGACATATCCAGTCTAACACACACAACGATACTACAACGTATCTAGTTTACCACCAGAGACATTCTTCAGAGGACAAGAGATCCATGCTGGACAACCCGGCCTTCTATCTACGACCAATCTACCGAAGCGCAGCTCAGAGTAAATATTTATTGCATTTTCCTTTTTCAAATGGGCGGTTATTTAGAATGCATAAGATACTGTATTTACAATAGCATCGCTGCCTGATAGAGACTAAATATTTTTGTTCCTCAGTCTTCCCGCTCTTTCATTCAAAACCCAACCCCCTTTCTTTGCGTAACCAGCCGTCATATCTGTTCCGTCCGCTCGGGACGTTTTCCTTTATGACATAATTTGTAATCAATGTATGATCCATTCTGTGTAGATGTAATTCTGTGTGATTAGTTAGCTATTTAGTAAATAAATAATTCAACCAATTTTTATATTGCTGATTCAACTTGTTAGCCAGGGTTCGAATTTACAACTTTCAGATGGGACTGAATAAAGTGAGGATTAAATATTGACTGCTACTGATGTAAAAGATTACTAGGTCTTTAAGAGTTTATTCGGATGATAACAGCTCTATAATCATTATTTTGTGGTGCCCCGACATTCTAGTTAATTACATTTACCTGATTAGCTTAGTCACGTAATATTAATTACAAAGAAATGATTTTATAGAATAGCATGTCATATCACTTAATCCGGCATAGCCAAAGACACGACAGATCCTTAACTAGCCTCTCAAAGCACTTCATAATGACAGAAGTGAGTGCTTCATGGCGATAGTCATTTCGTTCAGTTGCCTTTGCTTTCTTTGGTGCAGGAACGATTATGGACATTTTGAAGCAAGTGGGGACAGCAGACTGGGATAGGGAGAGATTGAATATGTCCGTAAAACACTCCAGACAGCTGGTCTGCACATGCTCCGAAGACGCAGCTTGGGAAGCAATCTGGACCGGGTTAACATGCCTTGCGAGGGTTAACAAGCTTACATGTCTTACTCACGTCGGCCACGGAGAATGAGAGCCCACATTACTTGGGAGCGGGCCGCATCGGTGGCACTGTGTGATCCTCAAAACGGGCGAAGGCGTTTAGCTTGTCTAGGAGCAAGACGTTGATGCCCGCAACATGGCTGGTTTTCCCTTTGTAATCTTGTGATGGTCTGTAGACCCTGCCACATATGTCTTGTGTCTGAGCTGTTGAAATGCAACACTTCGTCTCTGTACTGACGTTTTGCTTGTTCGATTGCCTTACGGAGGGAATAACTACACAGTTTGTATTCGACCATATTGTCAGTCACCTTGCCATGGTTAAATGCGGTAGTTCGCACTTTCAGTTTTGCGAGAATGCTGCCATCCATCCACAGTTTGGCTAGGTTTTAATAGACACCGTGGGAACAACATCCCTATACACTTCCTGATGAACTCAGTCACACTGTCCAGGTAAACGTCAATGTTATTCTCTGAAGCTACCCGGAACATATCCCAGTCCGGATAATGAAAACAATCTTTAAGCATGTATTCCGATTGGTCAGACCAGAATTGAATAGTCCTTAGCACGGGTAAGTCCTGTTCAAGTTTCTGCCTATAGGAAGGGAGGAGCAAAATGGTGTCATGATCTGATTTGCCAAAGGGAGGGCGGGGGAGGGCCTTGTAGGAGTCTTGAAAAGGCGAGTAGCAGTGATCTGTTTTTCCTAAGCGAGTACTACAGTCAATGTGTTGATAAACACTACTGAAGTTCTTTCTCAAAATGTGCTTTGTTAAAATCCCCAGCACCAGTAAATGCAGCCTCAGGATGTAGTTTCCAGTTTGCATAAAGTAAAGTGTAGTTCCTTGAGGGCCGTCGTGGTATCGGCTTGAGGGGGAATATACACAGCTGTGACTATAACTGAAGAGTATTCTCTTGGAAGGTAATACAGTCGGCATTTGATTGTGAGGTATTCTAGGTTGGGTGAACAAAAGGACTTGAATTTCTATATGTTATCACAATCAAACCATGAGTAGTTAATCATGAAACATACACCCCCTCCTTTCTTCCCAGAGAGTTCTTTATTCCTGTCTGCGCGATGAACTGAGAACTCAGGTGGCTGTATGGACGGGGACAGTATAACCAGAGGGAGCCATGATTCTGTATGTTACAGTCCCTGATGTCTCTCTGGAAGGAGATCCTCGACCTGAGCTTGTCTACTTTATTGTCCAGAGACTGAACATTAGCGAGTAATCTAATCGGAAGCGGTGGATGGTGTGCCAGCCTCCTGAGTCAGACTAGAAGTCCACACCGAATACCCCTTCTCTGCCGGCGGCGTCTTGGAGCAGCCTCTGGGATAAGTTCAATTGCCATGGGGGGGGTACAAACAAAGGATCCAATTCGGGAAAGTCGTATTCCTGGTCATCAACGGGATCACAGCGGAGACGGTCAAAAACGTTAAGTTCCTCAGCGTACACATCTCCGAGGAGCTGAGATGGTCAAACCACACCAACACCATGGTGAACTAGTCACGACAGAGTCTTCAACCTCAGGATGCTGAAGAAATGTAGACTGTCTCCGAGGGCACTCCATGTTCTGCAGGGGCACCATCGAGAGCACACTGTCGGGCTGCATCACAGTCTGGTACGGCAACTCCACAGCCAGGGACCGCAAAGCGCTACAGAGGGTGGTACGCTCTGTCAAACACTGCCTGCATTCGACAATTAAACTTCTAATTTAATCATCATAAAAACACTGGAGTGCACAGCAGCATATAGTTTAGCATCACAGCCAATGGTGATGATGATCAGGGATGTCAATTTATCAAAAGGCACAATTTTCTTCAGTTTGGAGCCTTTAATCCCAATACTTGTTTTCTTCCAAAATCCATTTGCCACATACGTCCCAAAAGGTTGGAATTTACCCTACAGATGACCAACTACAGCCCAGCAACAATGTATTCCTGCCGAGATCAACTCCATTAGGCCTAAACTCAGTCATGGGGCTGAATGGAGGGAGGGTGGAAGGAGACATCAGTTCAGTGGTTGTCTGTCTGCTGTTGCCCAGACAGTGAGATCATTGGCTATAGGGGAAATTCCCACAGTTACAGACTGCTGAATGAGGAAGAGTGTGCTCTCTGGAGATGCAAGATACAGACAGACTGCTCTGGCAAAGTCATCAAGGAGCTCTCAGTATGTCCAAGCTTTCTAAGACTAGCCTACATCATAGCAATACACCAACAACACAAACAAAAACAAGTACAACAGTAGACAATCACATCAACATCAGAAACCGTATTCAATAGATATTTGACCTATTTATTCCATGATAGTCAGGCGATCATTTTTTTTTTAAATATATATTTTTGTTGTTTTAAAAATCAGGCCATGATCCCAAAACACTTACGTAACACCATTTTTACTTATTACCTGGACACATTTTACCAACGACTTTACTTCGGCAAACCCAAAGACCAGCATTGAGAAACCCATCCCCCAATAGGCTGCCACATAGCTAGATCATTCAATCTAAATTACATATACACATAACCTAAATTGGTCACAGCGTTTATGCAGAAATTATTCAGACCGTCACACCAATGGTGCCAGTCTAAATGGAATCCTTGCATACAGACTGTACATTCCTCAAAATCCACACAGTCTTTTTCCTCATCTCCTTACTTCCTTCACTTTAAGAGATGTCTTGTAAGGCAACAAACCCTCTGCAGGCTGTGGTCTCTGCACATCCGCCTTGTTCAAAATGTCCACATGGAAAATAGAAAAACAAAGGCCAATGATAATCATGCTCAAGTTATATCAAGATTGTCCTGTGGTTTGGGATAGTCTACATGGTAGGAATATGAAACAGTTGTTACCTGACATTCTTGTGACGTGACCCTCCTGAAGCTTCTCAAATGTCCTTGTGACCAGCCAAAGAAACAAACAATGTATCGTGCCAGAATGCAGTCTTCAGCAGGCAGAGACCCAGAGGGAATTGGATACTAGCCTAACACAATCCACTATTTGGGAAAACAGCCGCAAAACACCCATCACATTCTTTCTTGCTCTTAAGTCCGCAGTTTTGGTTTATATTAATCCAATAAGCTGTTGGACCGAGGATGGTGTTATGGTGTAGATTTGGGTTTCATTGGGGTTGGCTGTGGTGGATTGTGTATATTTTCAGAGGACAAGGTGGTGCCATGTGAGAGAAGCGCAGTGCTGATGGTTCTGTTCTAGAACCGTCAGCCCAGAGAGCCGTCCTGCCTGCTCTGCTACTCCCAGAGGTTTTGATCAGAGATGAATCACAACTAAAACATCTGGGTCATCCTGAAGCTCCCACAGTAGTCACACACCAGTCAGAAACACACACAATCAATTCCAGTGCTATAATAAAGCAAGGAAATTAGGCTACATTCTGATGACAGCAAACCAATCCCTGTTTCCATCCTCTTTGCACAAAGACAGAGCCAGTCTGACGGCCATTACCACTGTAGAGGAGGGCACCACTTGAGTGGAGATCACATTCTACACAGAATATCCACCGTCTGGTCTGAGTCACCACTGACATTTATGTCTGACCTAGGTAGTGCTAGACTAAAGTTTACCTACCCTGAAACTTCTAGCAATATACAAGGAATACATAAGAGAAAAATACATTAAACCCGACAATTTGAAGATGAAGTCAATGCTATATAAGAGCAATGCACTTTGACACCAAAGGATTACATGGATGTGTTGTGCGTTAAAACAAAAGGCCAATTTATCCTTTGCAATAAGATGCTCATTAAATAAAAAATGTGGCTAAAGGTTTGCTATTTCAGACGATGGTCAAAGACGTGACATATTGTTGTCGGTGATGAAAGCTTTGGTGCTCTGCTATAACAAAGACTGTAATTTCAGGCAGCACCACAATAGCGTACAAATGCCAGAGACAAGCTTATGCTAGAAGAAAAAGCCATCTGCGTCCATTTCTTCCTGAACATCATGACACAGAGTGGTCAGTTCGCATCAAACGGTTGACATACATCCCAAGAAGAGAGGTGGTGTCCTACACTGAGTTAGACCTAGATACATTACTGTACACTACTGGAAAAGACCACCTCTATACCTAATAAAGGGAACAGAAGTGTCAAGTAGGCTTATTGGAACGAGCTGGATTTGCATATTAGCCTCCATTCTACTGGAAGATCATAATGAAAATGAGAGTAAGTTCAGAGTAGCTACACAAGGGATGTGGTCTTACAGCCGTACTACCACATGCCTGTTTCGATCTCTCCTCACTCTGCCACCTTAAAAAAGGACATTCTGTTTGTGTGTTTCCTCATTAATTATTTCCACATCATGGATCGATTCCTGAACTCCACAGCTAATTTTGTACACATTTCACAAAGGTTTGGATCGATTCTTTAACACTGCAATTGATTTCAAGACTGTCAAATGTATTTTGCAGTGAAGAACTAATAACACGCTCCAAGATCAAAAGCCCTAAGGACATAATACTATCAGGCTGTAATGTAACTGTAGTCGGTGGGCATACGATCTGAGCTGCCATTCCCTGCTGCAGTGCTGTCAGGTTCAGCTTAGAGATCCCTAGGCTGTTGTGTTGTGCTTGGGACTGGTTGCATCACTGCCTAGTATGGCAACTGCTCGGCCTCCGATCGCAAGGCACTACAGAGGGTAGTGCGTACGGCCCAGTACATCACTGGGGCTAAGCTGCCTGCCATCCAGGACATCTACACCAGGCGGTGTCAGAGGAAGGCCCTAACAATTATCAAAGACCCCATAGACTGTTCTCTCTACTACCGCATGTCAAGCGGTACCGGAGTGCCAAGTCTAGGACCAAAAGGCTTCTCAACAGCTTTTACCCCCAAACCATAAGACTCCTGAACAGGTAATCAAATGGCTACCCAGACTATTTGCATTGTGTGCCCTCCCCAAACCCCTATTTTATGCTGATGCTACTCCGTTTATCATATATGCCTAGTCACTTTAACAATATATTCATGTACATACTACCTCAATCAGCCCCGACCAACAAGTGCCCCCGCACCTATCTGCATTGTGTCCCGCCACCCACCACCCCCTCTTTCACGCTACTGCTACTCTCTGTTTATCATATATGCAGTCACTTTAACCATATCTACATGTACATACTACCTCAATCAGCCCGACTAACCAGTGCCTGTATATAGCCTCGCTACTGTATATAGCCTCGCTACTGTTATTTTTCACTGTCTTTTTACTGTTTTTATTTTTTACTTACCTATTGTTCACCTAATACCTTTTGATTTTTATTGCACTGTTGGTTAGAGCCTGTAAGCAAGCATTTCACTGTAAGGTCTACACCTGCTATACTTGGCACACGTGACAAATAAACTTTGATTTTATTTTATCTTAGCATCAAATTAACAACACCATACGTCACTCCATCTGAGGGCAGCTAATATTGTATGCCAGAGTCTAGGTGTCAAATGCACATCGCCTCAAACATATTTCCTTACTGTGCAGTTTCTAAGAATACAAGGTTTAGGCTAAGAAATAAACCGCATACTATTTGGGGAGCGACTGACACACCTAACTTGGCCACAGTCAAACCAAAAGTCACTGTGCAGTTTCTAGAATTCAGACAACAGGCTACTGTGCAGCAGGTTATGGCTTCCTGCCCAATATTGTGTGAGAGCTGTGACGTGGCACCCAATGATGGTTTGAGGGAAGAGAGCTGCCAAGGGCCATAAAGGCCATGCATTGTGCAGTACTCAAAGACAACTTCGCCACAAACTCCTAAACACAAACAACAACACTAAGGTCACTCAGACAAGTCACAGACGCAGCACTAAAGAGATCACTAGATGCAGGGCAAACTAGGTATCTCTTGTACTGTCAACAAAACAGATACAGCTCAGAGTGGATAACAATTAAGAATGATAAGAATGTGTATGCTCTGATGAAGGTCTTGCGACTGAAAGCTTAGCATACTTAAATGAAATTTGTGCATTGATCCTGAGTGTGCAGAATCTTTATTCCATTACAGAATAGGAATTACTAACCATGGCCTGCCCTCAACTTGTTCAACCATAGAGCCACTGAATAACTTGTTATTCCATTTGCATGGTTAAATGGATGTTTCAGCATTGGTTACACGCTGCATCCGTCAGTGCAGATATTGGATCGGCATAAGTCAGAGGGCAACTTATCAATAACAGATGACGTATCCATCCTGGACTAGGCAAACATTGGCCACTGTTAGGTGATACTGGGCAATTCCACGGTAACAGAGTGCAGATGCAAAGTTTAGTAACAATGACTGCACAAACAGTGCATCACTCTGTTACTAAAATTGTGTATAGAGTTGTATGGTTTGTTTAACTTTACAATCATTGGTTTTTGTTTAACATACAATATTTTTCACTTTAAAATGTATTACTGTTACCTACCATGGAATTGCTTGTTTTACAGCTGATTAAGAAACATATCAGTATTTTTTCAAGGCTGTCCAACACTGCATTTGTCAGGCATCCCGTGCATAAATAAACAACATTTGTAGCCTACATCAAGGCAGTACAATAACAGAATGAAGATGGTCAGATAGGTTACTCAACTGATTTGGTTACTAGAACTAAAGCCATTTAGACTTTTACCAGTGGAATACATTGTAGCCGAGTCAAAAGCCATATACACTGAACAAAAATATAAACTCAACACATAGTGTTGGTTTCATGAGCTGAATGGTTTTATTTTTTTATACCAGAAATGTTCCAAATTTCTCTCAAAATCTCCACCAATTTGAGCATTGCTACTTTGCCAAAATAATCCATCCACCTGACAGGTGTGGCATATCAAGAAGCTGATTAACCAGCGTGATCATTACACAAGTGCACCTTGTGCTGGGGACCATAAAAGGCAACTCTAAAATGTGCAGTTTTGTCACACAACACAATGCCACAGATATCTCAAGTTGAGGTCAGCGTGCAATTGGCATGCTTGACTACAGGAATGTCCACCAGAGCTGTTGCCAGAGAATTGAGAGTTATACTCCTCAACTTATGGTAGAGAAATTATCTGTCTGTAATAAAGCCATTTTGTGGGGGAAACTCATTCTGATTTGCTGGGCCTGGCTCCCCAGTGGGTGGGCTGCACCCCTGCCCAGTCATGTGAAATCCATAGATTAGGGCCTGGTTAATTTATTTCAATTGACTGATTTCATTATATGATGTGGACAACCACCATAATATTTGAAATTGTTGCATTTTGCATTTATATTTGTGTTCTTTATATATGCTAAAAATGTTGCTTACAAGAGCCACTGTATCTGCAAACAAATATAAGTGGTCTGCATTTTTTACCCATAGCCTACATTGCAATATTTTGAGAAAAATACACAAACTGCAGCTATTTAGTTTACTGGCGCACAATGCTCTCCCTCATTCTATGAGCCAAAATCCGAGGTTCGAATTGTAACTGTAGCTAATTCTTGATTACAGTCTCCATTATGCCCATTGGCAGTATATCTGATCACTGACAAACCCATTCAAGCTCATGCTAAATGTTCATCCCCGTAATAGCCAACGGATTTCCTCTGCATAATATTGATTTGAATTTCTCACTGGATCAACCCGCTCGCTACATTTACAGGTTGCGTCCGCGGAACCTAGGTGAAAATGTTCTGGATAACTTGGACTTGTTTCGCACGGGAGAGCCCAAATCCATGAGAAAAGCATCAGATTGCACAGTAAAAACGTAACAATCGCATCCACAGCTAATGGCACCTTAGCTGCACAACCGCAGCGTTCAACCCCAAAATGAACATCGCTAGAAATTACTGTGAAACAGACGCAACTGTGCTGTCATTCCGAACGCGCACCCGAAACCAACTGCGCGTTTCATCACTCCAAAACAGGGGTCACTGCGAGCAACCAGGTTAAATATAGAAACAAAGTTAACACATTATGCGATAGATATAGCAACAATATTACAGAAGATTGTAAACATACGAAACCCGGGGAATATTTAAACCTCAAAAACATCTGCGGCGTTCTGCTGCTCACTCTCCGGTATTTGTAGCCTAGATTATGAATGTGGGTCACCAGGCCTTCTGAATCAAGCAAACATAGCAACAACAAGAAAACATCTCTGTTGACTCCTCTTCAATATGACTGCGTCCGCACTATAAACAGGCGCGTTTCCAAATTATTGTAGATTTTGTCGGTAAAAATGTAATTCTTACCTTCTCTGTTCATCGGGATTTTCCTGCTCCTTGTTTTTCTGCGCTGGGTTGAACTGGAGTTGGATAAACAGCAGGGCCTACCGCGGTCTCCTGACGCGCATGCGCATTTTTACTGAGCATTCAATTTGGCACAATAAACTCATCCATATCTTGCAAATATTGTAAGACGTTTGAGTGAATTATGTTTCGCTTAGATAATAACACAAAGCATCTATCCTAGCACAACAACCATAACCATAATAGTCTTGTTGTTGAATTATTATATTTTTGGAAAGAAGTAGCCTATACATTTTCGAGGCACTTAAAAAAGTGTTCTGCGTATAGGCATATATACGGAATTATAAACTTTAAAGTCAACATGGATAAATGGCTCCTTTAGTATTTTATAGGAATATTAAATACAAAACCAGATGTTTTATTATAAATCCTATATATTCAATGATTTATGTTTCATAGTTTATATTAGTGGTTCATTATCTATAAACTAAAAGGGTTACCATCACACAGCCAAACATATTTTTGTTTCTTCCATGCAATAATGTAAAGTACAATTTTTTTTTAAATCTTCCTCATATTTCCTTTAATTTTATTATAGTTGTTGTGTCTCTAGAACGGGTTTATTGCTGTGTTTATGTATTATCCGAGATATTGGAAGTTCCTAGTTCCTATTCGTAAATTCACATGAAAGACCCTTCAAGTCTGAATAAGTTTACAAGTGGGGAATAAAATATTATAACAAATCCGTTTTAAACAACTACAGATATTGTCATTGTTAAGAAAGCTAGATAAGTTAATTCTAAGCAACGTTAGCTAGCCTATCAACCTTATCAAGACAGCTAAAGTCTTATTATAGGTTGAAGAATTGTTCCGACCAAAAAGTACATGAATGAAACGAAGTCGTATTTCCGACATCACAGGTAGGAAATAGGAAGCTACGACCAGCATATGAACGCAGCGCATAGCCTATCATTTGTTGCTACTGAACACTTTTTCTCATAATAGCCTACCCTACAAACATTTTCTTCATGTAGGCCTATGTATACCGAACAAAAATATAAACACAACATGTAAAGTGTTGGTCCCATGTTTCATGAGCTGAAATAAAAGATTACAGAAATTTTCCACACACACAAAAAGCTTATTTCTCTAAAATGTTTGTTTGTTTACATGCCTGTTAGTGAGCATTTCTCATTTTCCAATATAATCCATCCACCTGACAGGTGTGGTATATCAAGAAACTGATTAAGCAGCATGATCATTACACCGGTGCACCTTGTGCTGGGGACAATAAAAGGCAACTCTAAAACGTACTGTTTTGTCACACAACACAATGCCACAGTCTCAAGTTTTGATGGAGCATACAATTGGCATGATGACTGCAGGAATGTCCAATATAGCTGTTGCCAGATAATTGAACGTCAATTTATCTACTATAAACCGCCTCCAACGTAATCTTCGATAATTTGGCTGTATATCCAACCAGCCTCACAACCGCAGACCACATGTACCCACGCCAGGCCCAGGAACTCCACATCCAGCTTCTTCACCTGCTGGATCATCTGAGTAAAATCTTTGAAATTGTTGCATTTTGCATTTATATTTGTGTTCATTATAGAAATGTGCTTTTAGTTGTATATATTCTTATCATAAAACAGAATGACAGCAAACACAAACCTTATTTTGCTATTAGATGGTGTAAACAACATGTTGGCTACTATGTTCGTTTCATGTGAATCTTTGTAAGAATGGTTTGTGGCTACGCACGCGCGCTCTGAATTCCTGTTATACAAACGTTCCAAATCTTTGGCCTCCATGAGCGCTCACTGAGTTGGCAGAGTGCCAACTAGGTCAAACTCACGAGTCAACCAACCTTTACTGTGCGCGGGAAAATAGATGCTTGGCGGCTGGTGTGTCGTATCACTGGATTGTGCGTTTTCACAACAGGATTTACGTCAAACAGAACGTCCCTTTAAAAGTTGGGCACGGAGCTTTCAATATTTTTGGACTATCCGTTTGTTAGATTCTGAACAATTAAGGGTGGAACAAGGAGAGACATACTGTATAATCGAAATGGACCAGGACTATTGTTCAGCTCAGCTGTAAACCCACACAATCCACAGAAATAACAAAGCCAGTAAGACAATATTAGCCTACTACAGAACTTCATATTTATTTTGGGTCTTCAGACATGACCTGACCTGGTTGTTTGGAAATGATGGACTTTTTGTTTTAGCAATTGTTATCACCATATCATAGCCTACTCTGAAATGTATCCCATTGATAATAGTATAAAGTACAGGAAGAACATGAAATCTGGCACAATACTTTAACTATAGTCTTTATTGTGTTAGCACTATTGACCTCACATTCCATTAATGATAGCTCTCTGGGGCATAGTTCAGTGCAAAGTCAGTTTGCAGGTTTGCAAGCTGACAAATAAACTGTATTTAGGCTACTGTTTTACTTTTGCAGCATGCTGGATGTGGGAGATTTACTGTATAGGCCTACATAGTCATTGTAAATAAGAATGTGCTCTCAACTGACTTGCCTGGTTAAATAAGTAAAAAATAATAATGAACATAGATCCAGTAGTCCTACGCTATTATTACTAACTACCATCATGACACAAAGTTCTGTCTGCTTTAGGATATTATGTGGCCCCTGCTCAAATGTGCTGTTTCCCTGAAGGAATTGAGAGAGAAAAAACAAACAAGCACTCAGAACCTGACCCAATAGCTGAGAACAAACAAACACTTTATTTTGTATGGTTTTCAACACTATGATAATAATCTTAAACAAATGTACACAACTTCTAAATGAGGGAACTGTACCATTTCCTTGGAATGGGCTTGGTGCTGAAGAGAGGACTATGTTTTCTGATATGTTCTTTGGACAACCACCAGATAGCGCCATTATCAAATATTTTTTACACATAAACATTTGTTTTTTTCAATAATTTTGGTACATTTTTCAGATGTAAGTGGTATATTTTCAAAGCTCTAAGTACAAAACTCTATAAACATATAACACTTGTAATGCCTCTTCTCTTATGTTCAGAACCTTTGAGCCTTTCTTGGGGTTTCAAACATCTTCCACCCAAGTATTTTCATGCAAAATCAGTTTTGCTGAGAAATATTTGTCACCAATTCATCAGATAAGGAATGATAGGCTCAATCTAATAGCTAAAAATACAAGGTAGACATTTCAAAACTGTTATTTTTAAAGTGATGAATAGAAATAGATGGTAAATATAATTTTCTATACAGTATTTACTATAACTTGACATGCACAATTTCTTTATAATTTGTATCCAATGGTAGGTTGTGAGCATGTTGTATCTTTATATAGTACATACAGTTGAAGTTGGAAGTTTACATACACCTTAGCCAAATACATTTAAACTCTGTTTTTCACAATTCCTGACATTTAATCCTGTCTTAGGTCAGTTAAGGTCACTACCTTCTTTTAAGAATGTGAAATGTCAGAATAATAGTAGATAATTATTTATTTCAGCTTTTATTTATTTCATCACATTCCCAGTGGGTCAGAAGTTTACATACACTCAATTAGTATTTGGTAGCATTGCCTTTAAATTGTTTAACTTAGGTCAAACATTTAGGGTAGCCTTCCACAAGATTCCCACAATAAATTGGGTGAATTTTGGCCCATTCCTCCTGACAGTGCTGGAGTAACTGAGTCCGCTTTGTAGGCCACCTTGCTCGTACACGCTTTTTCAGTTCTGCCCACAAATTGTCTATAGGATTGAGGTCAGTGCTTTGTGATGGCCACTCCAATACCTTGACTTTGTTGTCCTTAAGCCAACTTTGGAAGTATGCTTGGGGTCATTGTCCATTTGAAAGACCTATTTGTGACCAAGCTTTAACTTCCTGACTAATGTCTTCAGATGTTGCTTCAATATATCCACCTAATTTTCCTTCCTCACGATGCCATTTATTTTGTGAAGTGCACCAGTCCCTCCTGCAGCAAAGTACCCCCACAACATGATGCTGCCACCCCCGTGCTTCACGGTTGGGATGATGTTCTTCGGCTTGCAAGCCTCCCCCTTTTTCCTCCAAACGATGGTCATTATGGCCAAAGAGTTCTATTTTTGTTTCATCAGACCAGAGGACATTTCTCCAAAAAGTACGATCTTTGTCCCCATGTGCAAACCGTAGTCTGGCTTTTTTTATGGCGTTTTTTTGAGCAGTGGCTTCTTCCTTGCTGAGTGGCATTTCAGGATATGTCGATATAGGACTCGTTTTACTGTGGATATATAGATACTTTTGTACCGCTTTCCTCTAGCATCTTCACAAGGTCCTTTGCTGTTCTGGGATTGATTTGCACTTTTCGCACCAAAATACGTTCATCTCTAAGAGACAGAACGCGTCTCCTTCCTGACCAGTATGACGGCTGCGTGGTCCCATGTTTATACTTGCGTACTATTGTTTGTTCAGATGAATGTGGTACCGTCAGGCGTTTGTAAATTGCTCCCAAGGATGAACCAGACTTGTGGAGGTCTACAATTTTTTTTCTGAGGTCTTGGAAGATTTATTTTAATTTTCACATGATGTCACGCAAAGAAGCACTGAGATTGGATGTATTTCAAGGCCTACCGACAAAGGTCCACTTTCAATTGACTCAAATGATGTCAATTAGCTTCTAAAGCCATGGCATAATTTTCTGGAATTTTCCAAGCTGTTTAAAGGCACAGTCAACTTAGCGTATGTACATTTCTGACCCACTGGAATTGTCTGTAAACAATTGTTGGAAAAATGGCGTGTGTCATGCACAAAGTAGATTTCCTAACCGACTGGCCAAAACTAGTTTGTTAACAAGAAATTTGTGGAGTGGTTGAAAAATGAGTTTTCAACCTAAATGTATGTAAAATTCCGACTTCAACTGTACGTTAGACAAATCATCAGAAATAAAGGTATTGTAAAGCAGTTGGCTACGTAGCACGGTGTTGTATGCCATTTCCGCCCCATGCAACATTATACAAGATCACCTTTTCTCCGTGACTTGTAATCTGATACAGTATCGCCTGTCTCTCTGCTTGAAATGAATCAGTTTAGAGTGTATCAATGAAATTCAGATGAGCGGAATATATTGTTACTGTATATACAACCTAGGTATTTCTGCAGTGCATTGAACAGAACAATATCACTCCAAATGTTAGCACATTGTGACTCATTTCACTTTGTCCTATTGAAGCCACCTGACTGATGGAAAATGATGATTTAATATTTATAGCCACATCCATATGTGATTTGTTTTTTTAAATATTTGTCAAATTTATACATTTATGAGGTGAACATATGCATTGACAGTGTTCAGCAATCAGCTGTTATCAAACTATATTCGTTAGTTTTTATTACATCACTGGTGCAATTTTCACAAGTATGTGGTACATTTTTACAACTCTTAGTACAAATTTCCAAACAGATAATCAAAAAGGCAGTTGTTTCAAAACTGTAAGCTCATTTTCAATTGACTAAAAGTACAACACAAAAAATCATACAGTCACTAATCAGTGTTTCATCTAGAAATACATGTTTCACATTGCAACATATGCTCATATAAATTAATTGCCTTTCACAATACAATATACACATTACTTTTTATATGATCTTCTCAAAGAAGAAAAAAAAACATTTTACTATTACAAAATCTTTAATTGATGATCACTAAAGGAGGAAGTACCAGTGACTCGCTCAATACGGAAATGGTCAGACAATGCTACAGGACTGTTTTGCTAGCACAGACTGGAATGTTTCGGGATTCATCCAATGGCATTGAGGAGTATATCACCTCCGTCTCAGGCTTCATCAATATGTGCATCGACAACGTCATCCCCCAGTGACCGTACGTGCATATCCCAACCAGAAGCCATGGATTCCAGGCAACATTCACACCGAGTTAAAAGCCTAGATCTGCCGCTTTCAAGAAGTGACACTAATCCAGACGCTTATAAGAAATCCTGCTATGCCCTCCGACGAACCGTCAAACAGGCAAAGCGTCCATACAGAATTAAGACTGAATCCTACTACACTGGCTCTGACACTCATCGGATGTGGCAGGGCTTGCAAACTATTACGGACTACAAAAGGAAAAGCAGCCGCGAGCTGCCCAGTGATGCAAGCCTACCAGATGGGCTAAATGTCTTTTGTGCTCGCTTCGAGGCAAGCAACACTGAAGCATGCATGAGAGCACCAGCTAGTCTGGACAATTGTGTGATCACGCACTCCATAGCCGATGTGAGCAAGACCTTTAAACAGGTCAACATTCACAAAGCCGAGGGGCCAGACAGATTACCAGGACGTGTACTCAGAGCATGCGCAGACCAACTGGAAAGTGTCTTCACTGACATTTTCACCCTCTCCCTGACAGTCTGTAATACCTACATGTTTCAAGCAGACCACCATAGTCCCTGTACCTAAGAAAGCGAAGGTAACCTGCCTAAATGACTACCGCCCCGTAGCACTCACGTCGGTAGCCAAGAAGTGGCCAAGCATGATTCCAACACCATCATTACATTTGCTGACGACACCTCAGTAGTACGCCTGATCCCCGACAACGATGACACAGCCTATAGGTAGGAGGTCAGAGACCTGGCAGTGTGGTGCCAGGACAACAACCTCTCCCTCAACATGAGCAAGACTAAGGAAATGATCATGGACTACAGGGAAAGGGAGGGCCGAACATGCCCCCATTCACATCGATCAACAGCAAACTATCATGGTCCAAGTCTGGAGACTTGGCATGGGTGCCCCAGATCCTCAATAAGTTCTACAGCTGCTCCATCGAGAGCATCCTGACTGGTTGCATCACCGCCTGGTATGGAAACTGCTCGGCATCCGACCGTAAGGCGTTACAGAGGGTAGTGCTTACAGCCCAGTACATCACTGGGGCCAAGCTTCCTGCCATCCAGGACCTTTATACTAGGTGGTGTCAGAGGAAGGCCCAAAATATTTTCAAAGACTCCAGGCCCTCAAGTCATAGACCGTTCCCTCTGCTACCACACGGCAAAGCGGTACCGGAGCTACAAGTCTTGGTCAAAAGGTTCCTTAACAGCTTCTACCCCCAAGCCATAAAATTGCTGAACAATTCATCAAATGGCCACCAGGACTTGATTGATTTGACCCCCCTTTGTTTTTACACTGCTGCTACTCGCAGTTTACTATCTATGCATAGTCACTTTACTCCTACCTACATGTACAAATTACCTCGACTAACCTTTACCCCCGCACATTGACTCGGTACCTGCCACCCCAGTCATAGACTGTTCTCATGGCAAGCGGTACCGGAGTGCCAAGTGTAGGACAAAAAGGCATCTCAACAGTTTTTACCCCCAAGCCATAAGACTCCTAAACAGGAGTCACCCCCCAACCCCTCTTTTACACTGCTGCTACTCTCTGTTCATCATATATATGTATACATTTACATTTACATTTAAGTCATTTAGCAGACGCTCTTATCCAGAGCGACTTACAAATTGGATATAGTCACTTTAACTATACATTCATGTACATACTACCTCAATTGGCCCGACCAACCAGTGCTCCCGCACATTGGCTAACAGGGCTATCTGCATTGTGTCCCATCACCCACCAACCCCTCTTTTTACGCTACAGCTACTCTCTGTTCATCATATATATATATATGTATAGTCACTTTAACCATACCCACATGTACATACTACCTCAATAAGCCTGACTAACCGGTGTCTGTATATAGCCTTGCTACTCTTTTTTTCAAATGTATTTTTACTGTTTTATTTCTTTACTTACCTACACACACAGTTTTTTTTCTCTGCACTATTGGTTAGAGCCTGTAAGTAAGCATTTCACTGTAAGGTGACAAACTTTGATTTGATATAGAATAAAAATGTATACTTTGTTTTCTGTTACCTAAAAACTATTCATATCAGTGTCTCTCTTTTTCCTTTCTTGTTTCTCACTGTGGGAGTATTTGTTTGAAAGAAGTATCTGAAGACAGCGGACTGACAGTGACACATTAGTCCATGAGCAGGCTGCGGTGCCCTGGCAAGCCAGAGCTGGGTGGGGGGTAGGTGGGTGGGTGTGTGAAACGACAAGCATCCCCAAGACAACTCTCTGAGTGTGAGAACTCAGCCAAGCGGAAAGCCTATGTTCTGTCACCAGCCAGAATGCTCTGTCAAAGGGTGAGAGAAGGGCTGGTAAAATACAATACCTGCCAGCTAGACATAATATTGCACCAGATAAAACAGAAGACTGACACACATCTCTATTGTAGGACCCATGCCAAATCTTTTTAATTTCATGAGGGGGAATAGGCTTTGTTGTGCCCTCTTCATGACTGTCTTGGTGTGTTTGGACCATGATAGTTTGTTGGTGATGTGGACACCAAGGAATTTGAAGCTCTCAACCTGCTCCAATACAACCCCGTCGATGAGAATGGGGACGTGCTCGGTGCTCCTCTTCCTGTCGTCCACAATCATCTCCTTAGTCTTGGTTTTGTATATTCTAGACCAGACAAAAACATGAATTATGCTTCAATGCTGTAAGGTAAATACAATTAGTAAGTCATCAGAATGAGTTTAGTTCTTCACCTGAATGTAATAGTTGGTAGCTGAAACAATTTGATAATATATAACAATACATGCCATTTAGCAGAAGCTTTTATCCAGAGCAACTTAGTCATGCGTGCATATATTTTACATATGGGTGGCCAGGGGAATCAAACCCATAATCTTGGCATTGCAAATTCCAATGCTCTACCAACTGAGCCATACAGAACCATACAGAACTATGGGTGGGAGGCTGAAGGAGTTGGGAGTGTGAAACGACAAGCCACCCCCAAGACAACTCTCTGAGTGTGAGAACTCAGCCAAGTGCAAAGCATGTGTTCTGTCACCAGCCAGAATGCTCTGTCAAAGGATGAGAAGGGCTGGTAAAATACAACTTATTTAACCTTTATTTAACTAGGCAAGTCCGTTAAGAACAAATTCCTATTTACGATGACGGCCTACACAATACCTGCCAGCTGGACATAATATTGCACCAGATAAAACAGAAGACGTACACACATCTGTATCATGATGCAGGATCAATTACAGTTTTTTTCAATCACTTCAGTGCAATTTTCAGAAGTAATGTATGTGGCACAAAAACTAAACAGAATCAAAATGGCTCATGTTTCAAAACTCTACAACCAAATTCTCAGTCACTTGTTCACTGCACCAAATCACTCTTTCAATTTGAATAGATATTCAATCTGCTTTTTAAAATGCAATATTGACTTTACTTTTGAAAATATTTTCTTGAAATTTGTTAACAATACAATTAAAGATGCACTATGCAGATATAGCTCCGCCATTTCATAGTTGCTAAAATTCAAATAGTTCGCCTAATTTCAGTTTGTGACAAAACAAGTAAGTATAGTGTAGAGAGAATCATTGTACCATCTAAACCACAATAAAATATATATTTACCTAACTAAAAATATTGTATTTTCAAAACCGAAAGTAAAAGATGCAAAAATAAATGTAAGAATGGGAAGCATAAAAATAGCGCTCATAGAACAGATCTAACACTTCTTAGACTGTGAATTTGGTTGGGTCGCCCAAACGTAACTATCACTTCATTAATCCTCTCAAAACCGAAAACTACTGAACCAAAATGATATAGTGCCTAGTCAGTTTTTTTCAATTGTTCTTGTGCTAGTTTCACAAGTATGTGTGGAATTTTCAAAATTCTTAGTACAAATCTCCAAACAGGAACACTTGTTATGCAGCCAGTGTTGATTCAATGTCTAAATGTATTTTGGGGGGTTTAAATGATGTGGAAACAACATTGATTTAACCAGTTTTTGTACAGTGCATTGAGACAATAAGCAGCCTTTCTGGTCTAGTCTGTTTTAGAAAGGTGGATTTGAATCATAACAGAATGTGGTGCAGCACAATAGTGTTGGGTGAGATCTCAATATTGTGTTGTTATAGGAGATGTTTCAGAGAAAGACAACATTTGTGTGTGTCGTTTTTTTGAGCACACTAAGTAGGCTATAGTAACGAATATTTCAGCTAACACACATACACACTCCGCTTTTGTGTTCACTGATAATTTTACAGTTGAGCCAGGACCTCTTTGTGCAAGTTTATTTAGCAGTATCTGTCTTTCTGCAAAATCATGCCACCACAAAAATAACCATATAACAATGCTTTTAATTCAAGACACCTTGTAACACAAATAAGACTTTTGGACCAATAAAGACTATTTTATTTGGATTCTTTCATTTCATTGTGTACATTCAACATCACTGTACAATGATCATTAAGGGGTTGTGGCAGAGGTCTGGACCACTCTATGAAGGTTGTGGCTGTTCAATACCCCATACCTTACATTTAATCAAATTCTAGGGATCTTCTTCCATTTCTTGGCTGTAAGTAAGATAAGGAAATGTTACTGATGAATGAAATCAAACAAACATTTTAACAGAGTTTATTCCTGTCCTCTGAATGTGTGTATTCTTACCCGATACAAGAAGTATCCTCTGCTCTGAATTCCCTCAGGTCCCTGGAGATCATCCTAAACAGAAGGCACAGCAGGACAGAATATATCAATGAACAGGTGCTCTACATTCCAGTATGGTCCCATGAGTATGGCAGTATTTATTCAGCCGACAACTGCTTCCAGACGAAAAGAAAGTCTTACAATTTCAGTTGGAACAGAAAGCAGTGTGCTTAGACGTTGAAGCTTATTTCCACTTATTTAATTATTTCGTAGGCAAAACCATTAGAGTAGAGATCACTCCCATTGACTTTCCACCGTAAACAGACACACTAAGCTGAGCACTTTTCCTCTCACAGTTCTGCTGTAGCTACTATGTCAACGCCAATCCCATGTAGGATGAAGGATGAATTATGTTGAGTTTAAACACAGCAATATGGAAGTTCACCTGTCAGATGCACTAATTTTAGACCAGAATTACCTGCATCATGGAAAAGAACAGCTAATGTAGACAGAGCGAGTACAGAGTGACAGTATGTGTGTAAAAAAGATAGCCTCGATACGCACAATGAATCACATGCTTATACTGTACACACAGACATCACATACACAACAGTCTCATAATAGGGTAACACACTGAAAAAATGACAAATCCTGTACACATTGACAAAGTGAAAAGAGCATATCCTCCAGATGCCCTATATTGACTTCTGAGTGGTGCAGCGGCACTGCATCTCAGTGCTACAGACCCTGGTTCGATCCCGGGCTGTATTACAGCCAGCCGTTTTCGGGAGTCCTATAGGGCGGCGCACAATTGGCCCAGCATCGTCCGGGTTAGAGGAGGGTTTAGCCGGGGTCTGCCGTCATTGCAAGATCTTACAAGATCTTTCATTTGATCATTACTATAACAAAGTATGGTAAATTGTGGTGGCTTTGTTGTAAACTCAGCAAAAAGAGAAACGGCTCTTTTCAGGACCCTGTCTTTCAAAGAGAATTAGTAAAAATCCAAATAACTTCACAGATCTTCATTGGAAAGTGTTTAAAAACTGTTTCCCATGCTTGTTCAATGAACCATAAACAATTAATGAACATGTACCTGTGGAACAGTCGTTAAGACACTAACAGCTTACAGACGGTGGGCAATTAAGGTCACAGTTATGAAAACTTAGGTTTGGGCGACCCAACCTAAAGAGGCCTTTCTACTGACTCTGGAAAAACACCAAAAGAAAGATGCCCAGGGTCCCTGCTCACCTGCGTGAACGTGCCTTAGGCATGCTACAAGGAGGCATGAGGACTGCATATGTGGCCAGGGCAATAAATTGCAATGTCCGTACTGTGAGACACCCAAGACAGCACTACAGGGAGACAGGACGGACAGCTGATCATCCTCGCAGTGGCAGACCACATGTAACAACACCTGCACAGGATCGGTACATCCGAACATCACACCTGCGGGACAGGTACAGGATGGTGACAACAACTGCCCGAGTTACACCAGGAACACACAATCCCTCCATCAGTGCTCAGACTGTCCTCAATAGGCTGGACTGAGGGAGAGAGGCTGGACTGAGGGCTTGTAGGCCTGTTGTAAGGCAGGTCCTCACCCGACATCACCGGCAACAACGTCGCCTATGGGCACAAACCCACCGTCTCTGGACCAGACAGGACTGGCAAAAAGTGCTCTTCACTGACGATTCATGGTTTTGTCTCACCAGGGGTGATGGTCAGATTCATGTTTATTGTCGAAGGAATGCACGTTCCCCCGAGACCTGTACTCTGGAGCGGGATCGATTTGGAGGTGGAGGGTTTGTCGTGGTCTGGGGCGGTGTGTCACAGCATGAGCTTGTTGTCATTGCAGACAATCTCAATGCTGTGCAAGACATCCTCCTCCCTCATGTGGTACCCTTCCTGCAGGCTCATCCTGGCATGACCCTCCAGCATGACAATGCCACCAACAACACTGCTCGTTTATGTGCGTGATTTGCTGCAAGACAGGAATGTCAGTATTCTGCCATGGCCAGTGAAGAGCCCAGATCTCAATCCCATTGAGCACGTCTGGGACCTGTTGGATCGGAGGATGAGGGCTAGGGTCATTCCCCCCAGAAATGTCTGGGAACTTGCAGTTGCCTTGGTGGAAGAGTGGGGTAACATCTCACAGCAAGACCTGGCAAATCTGGTGCAGTCCATGAGGAGGAGATGCACTGCAGTACTTAATGCAGCTGGTGGCCACACCAGATACTGACTGTTACTTTTGATTTTGACCCCCCCTTTGTTCAGGGACACATGATTCCATTTCTGTTAGTCACATGTCTGTGGAACTTGTTCAGTTGTTGAATCTTGATATGTACAAATATTTACACATGTTAAGTTTGCTGAAAATGAACGCAGTTGACAGTGAGAGGACGTTTATTTTTTGCTAAATAAATAATAATAATTTGGTGGGTGCCTATATTCTATTTCACACATGTACATGTGTGTATTAATAAGCATGTGTGAATTAGAATAGTTTTTTTTGCATATCCGAAATCTCCCTGAGACACTCTTGGAGAATGGGGCCATGGTCTGCTATTATCAACGGCAACCCTGGAGCAATTAGGATTAAGTTCCTTGCTCAAGGGCATACTGACAGATTTTTTACGTTGTCGGCTCGGGGATTCAAACTAGCGACCGGCCCAATGCTCTAAACACTAGGCTACCTGCCACCAGCTAATAAAAGATTACCGTAGGGGTCTCCAATAGGTCAATTGTGAGCTACCAGTAGCTCGCAGACCACCTATGAGTAGCTAGCCAAACAATTATGAAAGTACATGCAATGTTCACGTGTTCCAGAGCAAGCTGTCATAAATAAATGTCACATATATCAGACAGCCAAGCTCCCAGCTACTGTCTAACCAACACAACATTAACATTATCCCACACCCGGTTAGCCACTATTGGCTTAAAAAGCCAAACCTAACACTATCTGGCAATTAGTTTCCAGCAATATTGCCCCTTTATATCTGTACGGTGCGGACCTTTGTCTATCCCTCCGTGTGTAGCCAGTAGTGATGGGTCGTTCGTAAACCATCGTCTCTTTTTGAACGCCTCTTTTTGGTGAACATTGGCTCCCATGTTTGCATACTTTTACCACTGCTTTTTGACCTCCAGGCATCGATTATCTGCAGATAAATTATAAAAACATTATCTGAAGATGGTAATTCCTCAGTGCAGGAACAATATAGTGAGGAGAGAGCCTCATCCTAGTCCAAGCAAATATTTTCAGTGTGTAACTGTCTTCATTTATTTTGTAGGCCATCTAATAATTTGGTCAGGAGATGTTTTATTTGAACTCACATTTCACGATCTGACATAATGTTAGGTGATTTTTTTAGGCTTTAAAATGGTTTTAGGTCCATTTCTAAGCATTACCTAACAAAGAGCCACTTGGGAGCCAAAGGTCTCTTTTAGGTGAACTGAACCAAATGATCCGGCTCAAAGAAAAGATTCGGAATGCCCATCACAGTTGATGTGATAACCATCTTGTGGGATGACAGACAGGTTTCCCAAAACCTTCTCAATTAAATGTTAACTGCAAAGTCGGCTTACCTGGCAGAAATATATCATGAGTAGGTACAGTATATAATTTGTATCTATTGTTATTTTCAAACTTTGCAATGAAATGAGCAGCAACAGTACAGAACCATTAGTAGCTTGTGACATGTTTCATTTTTTTAAAGTAGCTCTCATGCTAGAAAAGGTTGGAGACCCCTGGATTAGTGTGATATTTCCTCTCCAAAGAATTCATTTGTTTTATTTGTCACATGCGCCGAATACAACAGCTGTAGACCTTATAGTGAAATGTTTACTTACAGACCCTTAACCAACAATGCATTTAATAAAAATAAAAATAAACAATTAAAGAGCAGCAGTAAAATAACAATAGCGAGGCTATATGCGAGGGGTACCGGTACAGAGTCAATGTGCAGGGGCACCGGTTAGTCGAGGTAATATGTACATGTAGGTAGAGTAATTCAAGTTATGACGCAGATATGTAAAAAGGAACATGCAGATGGTACATACGCGGACCACAAACTCCTCTCCTCTCTCTCGTCTGGTATTGAGTTGAGGAACTAGCTGCAGGAGGGGATGCATCACAGGGGACTGACACATCCACAAAACATATGGACAGACATGAAGAAACATGAGAACCATGAACAACTGCTCTGAGACAGAGACAAAGGGGTGGGAGCTGTAGAGAGGACTCCATATACACACACATTACCACTAGACACCCCATCCACACCCCACACACACACCTCAGTACAACCCTGTGTTCATTTGCAGACTCTGCATTCATGTTTAGATCAACAAAGCACATAGTGACAACACGCTCTCCCCATGCAGGCCATGCACAATGTCTAGGAAATACATCATATTTTCATTGTTATCTGGTTGACATATTTTACATTTTGTCAACTCAGCTTGATTTTCCTGTGCTAACATCCTCTGAGGATAAACTATAACAAACCTTTGCAAAGCCAATCTCTGCCCAGTGACTGTAAACAAAGCTATATCCTAAATGAATAAATGAAGCCTTCACTAGAAATGGAGGATGGCATTTTGGTTCCATTACAATAGCTTGGAGACTTGAAAAGAAAATGATTGGCACTTAAAGATACAGTCTGCCATGAATTATTCAGATGGGACAGAAAATGTGTCCGTTCCTTGTCATTTCTTTTTATCTAATTTACACTGATGGTGTTCCCCACGTCAGTCAAACTGATGACACAGCGGAAGGGAGGGAGGCATGAGGAATTCAAAGTAACTTGTGCAAACAAGACAAGATATATGGATGTGGACACATGCCGCACCTAAAATGGTTTCCAATAAAGTGTGCATCTTGCATGTAGAGCAAGAGACAAGGAGAAGGGAAGCACTGTGACAGGTGGAGCAGTGTTTTTCCAACTTTCTTTATACCACAGAAAATTATGGTATTCTCTATACCAAGAACCACAAATGTAGGGGACTATCTCCTTGAAGGACAGCTATTGAGAACTGACTATGTTAACAATCTGAGGGACTGGGCAGCAATAGGGTCTGTGTTTGTCTGCGTGCATGCATTTTGAGAAGGTAAGAGCTGGGTAATGTAATATGCAGAAGAGTGTGCAATTCATGCCTCATAATATTTTGGTTACTCTGGAAATAAAAACTAAGCTAAAACGTAACACTTTTTCAGGATAAAAATTCATGTTCTAGAGTAAATAAGTCATACAATACTAAAAGCACAGTACAAGTAACAAAGAATTAAAAAAAATTCAGTGTGCCTTGTCAAGCAGTGCAAAGTGAACTTTAACCCAACTTACCGCCCCCTCTGTTAGGCCAGCACCTTGTTGCTTAGCATAATGAAATAAAAACTATACACAAGCAAACACACACACACACAAAAACACACACAAACAAATAAAATAGTTGATTGCATTGATAGGCGTTCACTAAAGGGAACATATTTCAATAGACAGATGAAAGACTTGATGAAGCAGACATGATAAAACCGACAATGTCACACTTACCCTTTTACTAGGATTGTCCCGCACTTTCATGTCCTGCAATGACAAGAAAACAAAACTAAATTTACGATTGAAAATGATTTAAACTATTTTACAACTTGATGTTAGATGGTTCCTCACCCTGAAAGTAGTCTATGAGCCAGGAGAAACTGTAATCCATGGTCCAGTTTCTTTAAACAGCCATTACAAACTTCAGCTAACTTTAACCACTGCTATTTAAAAATCTATGGAAATGATAGTGGCATGTGTGCATGTTTAAAAAATATGTCCAAATCACCTGAAATCAACTATATTTGGTTTGATGTTACTTAAAGGTGATTTGGCCATTTAAAAAGAAAACATGCTCACGTACCGCCATCACTTCCATAGTGGCTGTTTGAAGAAAACTGAACCATGGATTCATGAACTACTCCTTTAAACACTGCATATACACTGAGTGTACAAAACTCTTTCCATGACAGACTGACCAGGTGAAAGCTACGATCCCTTACTGATGTCCCTTGTTAAATCCACTTCAATCAGAGTAGATTAAGGGGAGATTATGATTTAGCCTTGAGAGAATTGAGACATGGATTGTGTATGTGCCATTCAGAGGGTGAACATACAGCCAACTTGACACAACTGTGGGAAGCATTGGAGCAACATGGGCCTGCATCCCTGTGGAACGCTTTCGACAACTTGTAGAGTCCATGCTCCGACAAATTGAGGCTGTTTTGAGGGAATCTCAATAGTAGGAGGTGTTCTTAATGTGTTGTACACTCAGTGTAGGTGCAACTGTGCTGTGCTCACAGAACAGAATAAACCACTGTGTGTACATGTGATATGATTATTGTTTGAGCTACTATGCTGGAACATGAAGGGTGGAATACCTTAGACTTCTGTACAAGGATTAACACACAGAGTTCTCCCAAAACATCAGGTGTCTAGAGTAGCAACCAGAGAGCAAGGGGGAGGAGGTGAGAAAGAATCTGATACAGTTGTACAGATACAGTTCATTTCAAGCCTGTAAGTGACTACCGTAGTTCAATTTGATCATAATTGGAGTTGATCCTGAACTTGAAAATATACGAAAGTGAGAAAACATTGAACATGCATCTTTCCCTTCAGTGCTTTTTTTGTACCTTTATTTAACTTCCTTTGATCATTTCATTTTTCTTGTCTTACTCACCCGAAATGGCAGGTCTGCAGAAAAGTAGGATGAGCACACATCGTCAAGCTATGGGAGACAAGACAGGTGAGTGCTGTTATGAGAGTGGGAGTGAAAAATACACATCTCTTTGTTTCAAAGGAAAGCAACACCTCACAGTCTTAGTACGGGAAAATGTATTAACACACAGAGAGAGAGAGATGTGCTGTGGTTCTGTGGCCTACCTGGTTGAGAAGCTGGTCCTGGTATATATTTGCTCTCTGCTGTTCTATTGGAACACCTTCCATTGAAACAGACAGACACAAGAATCATTCCATCTCTATCATCATATTGATGCTTTAGCATTAAGGTGGTGGGAGTGTGCAGATTGTGATTACACAGCCATAACAATCCACTTCCAGTGCATCATGGACATCAATTAATGCATTTTAACAACATAACATAAGGATGGGGACTTGGAGAGTGCATTGAAGCTTTCCTACACTCTTAGAAAAAAAGGGTTCCAAAAGGATTCTTTGGTCATCCCCATAGAACCCTTTTTGGTTCCAGATAGAACCCTTTTTGGTTTCAGGTAGAACCCTCTGTAAAAAGGTTACTTCAAAGGGTTCCCCTACGGGGACAGCCAAATAACCGGCAGGGTAGCCTAGTGGTTAGAGCGTTGGACTAGTAACCGAAAGGTTGCAAGTTCGAATCCCCGAGCTGACAAGGTACAAATCTGTCGTTCTGCCCCTGAACAGGCACTTAACCCACTGTTCCTAGGCCGTCATTGAAAATAAGAATTTGTTCTTAACTGATTTGCCTAGTAAAATAAAGGTTAAAAAAAAAACTTTTAGGTTTTAGATAACTTTTAAAGAGTATGTTATGCTGTAATTATATCTGTTCATATTCAAAAATTCATAGTGACCAACAAATTGAGGCTGTGCTTCTACATCTGCATTGCTTGCTGTTTGGGGTTTTAGACTGGGTTTCTGTATAGCACTTTGTAACATTGGCAGATGTAAAAGGGGCTTTATAAATAAATACATTTGATTGATTGATCAGTCAAAGCCGCATCAAATCGCTCAATGTCACAGAAAATAACCCTTAACAAATATAATTTCTCACGTCACTGAAGAGGGATTGACACAGTTGCCATTGTAAATATATGTATGTTTCAATTATTTATGATATTATTGCTGTTTGGAGCCAAATCCAAGCCACTGTTAGGAGTCATTAAGATGTTGCCTGTTTGTCAATGCCACGGTTTGCCTGCATCAGATTAGGCTGACATGCCTCTGCCCCATGCATGGCTGGGGGGGTAATTGTAGTAGATTCAAGCTGTCAGTCATAGAACAAAGAAAGGAGTTAGAGAGGGAGAAGAGAGAATAGAGAGAGAGTGAAATTACCAATGCAGTAAGTACTGTTACAGGTTTTTCCATTTATGTTTTGAGGTTGGACATTAGCACGTAGGGCTCACCAATTGGTGTCACCTCATTAGTCAGTATGTGTTACACATGTACTGGTTACCATCTTGTTAGTGGGAAGGTGTTTCACCTGTGCTAGTCCAGGTACTATTTAAGAGTGGCTGGCCCAGTGCTCCAGTTGTTTTGATGGATGCGGAGGGTTAACACCTTTAGTTGGCACACCCTTTTTTGTGTTCTATACAAACAATCCTTTATTTGATTTTGTTTGCTTCCTGTCTTTATTAAGTTTGGTGTGGGTTTTTCTTTTGTTTGCAAATTTAGTGGGCGCTGATGGTGGATGTCTTTAAGGTTTCAGTTGTTGTTGCTTGTCAACTTTCAGTGGACAACCCCATGAGTGTCTTTCAGAATCCCTCCTAAAACCCCACATGTTTCATTTTGGTTGTTGGTCAGTGACTCTTTATTAGTTCCCCTTCTGTTTGACTGACATGTTTTGCTTTAGAACTTAACAGTACACTCAAATTAAAATTTTACAGAATATTACCAAAACATTAGGAGTTCCTCTCCAACTGATGTATTTTATGTATATGGTTATGTGGAGGCATTCGAGTAAAAGTATAATTACGTACTAGAACAACAGGCTGAAGTCGCATTAGGCCTACTGGTGGTGGGTGCAGCTTCTATATGCTTTAGGCTACACCAGTTCTCTATGCTGCACAGATTAGAATAAATACAATTCCAGTCAGAGAAAATCCCATAACGAAAATACAGTATTGGATAATAGGTTATAAACCAACAAGACACCAGGGCCTCTTCATAACAAGATAAACTTACAAATTGAAAGTGCTGAAGTATGTCAAATATTTCTCAAACCTTCTCTCCGTTGCGCAAATTCACAAGAATGCGTAATTACGCACAATATGATTGACGTGTAAGAATCTTGAGTTTAAACAATTATGGGTAAATTCATATTGTAAACCATTCAAATATACTGCATCTTTGGTCTACAGTTTTATTTAAGGAGAAGTAAACTCATTGCACTTTAAACCTATAACGTTTTATTTTGTAAGGTAAACAAGTTCCTTTCAATCTTTTCAACATATAGTTTTTTTGCAAAAAAAATGTAAATGCAAATAGAATTGAACTGAATGATTTAAATTAGCTTGTTGATTACCAATTTATGTTGAATGGTTTTGAACAACTATATTTTTCCTAAACTATTCAATTAGGCTACATCAGATCCGCAAACATGTTCCATGCCCCAAAGTTTTACGTTTTTACATCTTGAATTGGACCTACAGCAATGCATACGTCTGTCCATATTCTATACCCAAAGCATGGTCAAAATATGTATATTTACTTACTTTTGCAGACTGGGATCGCTGAGATGAGGAGAACAAGAAGCGTGAGGCTCGTGCTGCTGAGCGTGTTCATTGCGCTGGTGCTGAGAACGCTCACGTAGCTTGCGCTGCCGCTCTGGGAGACTCTGGTTTGGCACTGAGAGGTCTTCATCATTACTGTTCTCTGGTTGCTCTTGGTTTATGTTCTAGCCGATCTGTGATTTCTAATCTTTCACGGGAACAATTTTAAAGCACGAGGTCACCCCCTCTCTACATCAATGACACTACACTGCGTCATTAATTCCACGCGTGCATACACTAGGGCCTATCTAATTGATGAGTAAGGCTCGGAGGGAACGTGGTGCTATAACAGAAATAACATTCTGCCTGAAAAAATAAACTAATAAGATATAAAACACCATATGTTTGACATAATATCTGAAAATATTATTAGTTTTACAATTATTTTATCGTGTTGTCTAAATCCAGGCCTTTATAACACCAAACCGTCAGTAAAAGGAAATAGATATTGTAGCTTAATGAAGTTATATCCTCATTGTCAATCAAATGGGTTCAGACATGACAAGAAAGTGACAAGAAGTAATGAAAACACGATATTTTGTCTGCAGGAACTAGCTCTTTTTCACTCGGTCCACTCGTCCAAGTGCCGATGTATTTTGTGGCATGATGTAAACAGTACGAATTTGTGTCACTACCAAAGTCTAATGGTTTTAAATTACTGTTTTGTATTGTCTGGAAACTCACTTGTAGAGTTCGCTTGCAGTAGGTCTCTTAAAAAAAGAGAAGAAGTGCAAGGTTATTAAACAGAGGTGCCTATTTATTATTCTTTTGTTGATATCAGGTAACGTGCAACCTAACCCTGGCCCTGATATGCAATGTTTCCAAACCCCCTCTGATTTTAAATCAAGATCTGGTTTTGGTATTTTTCATTTAAAAGTACGCAGCCTGTTGTCAAAAATGGATGGGGTTGGGATTGGGGCTAAATCAACTGATGCTGATGTAATTGTGTTTTCTGAAACCTGGCTCAGCAAGTCTGTTTTTGATAAGGATATTTGTATAAGTGGTTACAATGTTTATCGCACTGATCAGGTTATTAAGAAAGCTGGGGGTGTGGCTATATATGTCAAATCTAAATTCCCTGTAAGTGTGGCAAAGTCTGAAACTATTTGTAAACCGTTGGAATTTCTTGCTTTGAATATTGAGGTTTCAAAGGGCCTCTCTATAACTGTGATTGGCTGTTATAGACCCCCCTCTGCTCTCGGTGATGCATTTTCTTCTTTGACGCACCTTATGTCTAAACTTCTTTACAGTGAAATGATCTTGATTGGTGATCTCAACTGGTGTTGGTTAAAGCCAGTGTCTGATGATTTTTTTTTAAATGTCATTGTATGATTCTTACCCAGTTGATTAACTCACCCACTCGCCCAATTCTTAAATGCCCAGATAAATCTATCCTGATTTGATATTGACAAATGTAATAAATATTCTGCGGTTGGTGTTTTTTGTAATGATTTAAGTGACCATTGTGCTGTTGTTGCTGTTAGAAATACTAAGGTTCCTAAGACAAACCCACATTTTATTCGTAAGAGAAATTTGAAGTGTTTTAATGAGCAGGCTTTCTTTCATCATTTGTTTTATTTTGACTGGAGCAAGATTGAGCTTATTTATCCCTGATGTGGAAACTGCCTGGAAATTCTTCCATGATGGTTTTTCCCAAATAGTAAACAAACATGCCCCATTCCGCAGGTTCAGGGTTAAAGGGCGGGATAATCCATGGTTTTCTTCTGAGCTGTCTTGTATTATTCACGACCGTAATCTAGCCTGGGCTAAAGCAAGGAAATCATGTTCTGATGCTGATTGGCTTATTTTTAGGCAGTTACGAAACAAGTGTTCTTTTCTTCTCAGGAAGACCAAGTCTGAATATTTTATGTCTGTTACCACTGATAACCTGAATGACCCTATAAAGTTTTGGAAGACTATTACGTCTATGTCTGGTAACAGTAATGTTAATGAATTACCATCGTGTGTTTTGAAGGACTCTGTTACTATATATGACAACTGAAATGCTGAATTGTTTCAATGAGCACTTTGTATCATCTGGTAGGCTGTTTGACTCAGTGTCCTCTATCTCTGTACAACCCTGTGTGGATGATCCAGTGAGAGCTGGTCAAACTTTTAGCTTTTTGCCATTCTCAGTACAGGTGGTACATAAAGCCCTGAAATCCTTAGATCAGAGAAATCCTGCAGGTCCTGATCTTTTGGATCCCTGCTTTTTAAATCTGGCAGCTGATTTCATAGCTGAACCACTTACATCTCTGTTCAATCTAACCCAGGAATGTAATGAAATTCCAAAGATCTGGAAATTAGCATTTGTCCTACCACTTTTAAAAGGGGGAGATCCAACTCTTTTAAATAATTATAGGCCAATCTCAAAGCTGTCACCCCTGGTGAAAATACTTGAAACCCTTGTAAGTGAACAGCTAAAAGAGTTTTTATTTACTAACTCTATTTTATCAATGTACCAATTGGGCTTCGGGAAGAAGCATAGCACAATTACAGCAGCCATGAGAGTTTTAAATGATATCACTGAAGCCATTGACAAAAAAGAGCACTGTGTCTCGCTTTTTATTGATCCCTCTAAGGCTTTTGATACAGTTGGTCATGCTATACTAAGGCAGAGATTGTCGAGTGTAGGTCTTTCGGAGCATGCAGTTGCATGGTTTGCTAACTATCTGTCTGATAGAACTCAGTGCACTCAATTTGATGGGCTTATGTCTGTTAAATTGTCTGTCTTGAATGGTGTGCCCCAAGGCTCTGTACTTGGTCCTCTCTTATTCACTATTTATATAAATGATTTAGACAAAAATGTCCAAAATGCACAACTGCATTTTTATGATGATGACACTGTTATTTACTGTTGTGCCTCATCTCTTACAGAAGCTTTCCAGAACATGCAAACTGCTTTTTATACTGTTCAACATACCTTGTGTCAATTGAAGCTTATTCTCAATACTGACAACTAAACTAATGGCGTTTTCTAATGCAAGAAATAGACCTCTGAACCTTTCACCTATTACTACCTGACAGGGCAAGGAGATTAAGGTTGAAACCTCATATAAATATCTTGGAATTTTAATTGATGACGGCCTCTCTTTTAAATTGCATATTCAACAATTTACAAAAAAATTGAAGCTGAAATTGGGATTTTATTTTAGGAATAAGGCCTGTTTTTCTTTTGAAGCCAGAAAGAGCCTAGTATCAGCTACATTTATGCCTTTACTAGACTATGGGGATATTTTATATATGAATGCTTCCGCTCAGTGTTTGAGATCAATTGACACTGTTTACCATGACACTTTGAGATTTATTTTAAACTGCAAAACCCTTACGCACCACTGCACTTTGTATACCAGGGTTGGCTGGCCTTCTCTAGTCACTCATAGGCTCAGTCACTGGTTTACTTTTATTTACAAAGCCATTTTGGGTTTACTACCTTTTTTATTTGTGCATTTTTATTGTTCAGAAATGTGGTGGGTACTCTCTTCGTTCGCTGGACTTTATCCTGCTAACTGTTCCAAATGTCCGAACTGAATTTGGTAAAAGGGCTTTTTTGTACTCTGCGCCATCGTCTTGGAACACCTTACAAAATACTTTTAAACTCGAAGAACCTGTCCCGATTGGTGTTTTTAAATCACTGATGAAGGATTTTGAGGCTGATTCCCTGACCTGTCAATGTTTTTATTTAGCTGTTTTATATTCTTGTGAATTCAATGGTTTTTACTAGATTACTTGTAGTTTCTCATGTTGTCTGTTTGTAATTTTTTTGGAATGACTTGGTGCTGCCTGTCTTGGCCAGCACTCTTGAAAAAGAGATTTTAATCTCAATGAGCCCTTCCTGGTTTAATAAAATAAATAATTAAAATATCAAAGATCAAAACTTTACTATTTTAGACCGTGGGAATTGAACAGTAGGCTATTCAGACCTACTGTTAAAATAAATATTCAGCTTATATGTTTTAAAAAACAACTTAAAGTTTGCAAATTTGATAGTGATTCATTGGAATTCATCAACTCTGTTGGAGAAGAGAAAGTGTCTTTCTGGTATGTGGAAGATCCTCCAGTGAGGCAGCACTCATCCATTAAGGGTATTATGGAGGCAGGAAATTGCATAATCAGGCGAGTGCCTTTATGTCAAGAGGTCCTATGAAACACCACGACTGCCTTGTATGTGACTGCTGTTTTTCCACCCCACTCATATAAGAAATGGAAGGGCCATTTTACAGTCTTTCAAACAATGTCGTCTGGAATAGAAGATTTGAGGCCCCCACCCTGCACAGCGGGTCAGCGAATCGAGCTTCACCCCAAAATAGAACAATAAGAAGGCAGGCAGAAGAATATCAAACTTGATGTGGATAAACTAATACACATTAGCTCTCACGCACCACCACCCAAGGGTCACCAGGACAGAGCCATGTATTGTAGACTACTGTGAGAAGTTATGGTTGACCTGTATAAGACAACTTTATACAAACAAAAGTCTTATGAGAGAGCCTTATGAGAGAGCCTTATGAGAGAGCCTTATGAGAGAGCCTTATGAGAGAGCCTTATGAGAGAGTCTTATGAGAGAGCCTTATGAGAGAGCCTTATGAGAGAGCCTTATGAGAGAGCCTTATGAGAGAGCCTTATGAGAGAGCCTTATGAGAGAGTCTTATGAGAGAGTCTTATGAGAGAGCCTTATGAGAGAGCCTTATGAGAGAGCCTTATGAGAGAGCCTTATGAGAGTCTTATGAGAGAGCCTTATGAGAGAGCCTTATGAGAGAGCCTTATGAGAGAGTCTTATGAGAGAGCCTTATGAGAGAGCCTTATGACATAATCAGACAATGAATTCTATAGAAACAAAGCACACATTACTTCATACCAAGCTCAGGTTGACATTGTCATCTGAGACTTTTTAATTTATATCCAGAGCAATTGTAACTGTTATGTGTACCCTGTTTCAGAATAAAAACATACTGTTGCACAGTAAAACCCATTAGAACGATGAAACATCTGTTAAACTTCACTATTTATCAAAGTTGTACATAACAAATTAACACCATCACAGATTGGTTCAGCAACCACATAGATGCTGAGCCAGTCAACCATTTTATTCAACCCGTCAGTTCTCTGTTTCCATCTTCTCAAATGTACTATTTAAGTAGCAGTAGTGTGACCCCAGTTCTCTCAAAGCCAGCCTTTTCTCAGTAAGTTCACACAATTAGACCACGGCAATGTGCATCTGTATTCTTCAATTGATATCTATAAAACTGTAATCAAGTTTGTCATTACTATCTGTACTAAATGGCCAACGGTCCATCATGTCAACATCAGTTAACCCATATTCTACGCCTGCTGTGTTGAATATGGCTTCAACTGAATAGTATACTTATAGTATACTACACTGTTAAAATGAAGTGCTTTGTAACACTAAATCTAGTAGCAACTGAGCTGCCATCACCTTAAAGGAGCCAAAACCTTAACTTGGCTGGAGTATTGAAACATGGTTGTGAGGGTATTGGGACAGATTTAAGGTGTACTGAAACATTCATCCGGAGGTGTTCTGAAACATGACATGGTGTGTTGTAACATCACATAATCAAGAGTTGTGCAACTCTTGGAAACACTATGATGGTGTTAGAGCCCTGTGTAGAGCAGAATTAGATCCCTTCTCTTTTGGTGTCGTTTCCTCTCTAAAAGCTCCTAAACACTATGATGGTGTTAGAGCCCTGTGTAGAGCAGAATTAGATCCCTTCTCTTTTGGTGTCGTTTCCTCTCTAAAAGCTCCTAAACACTATGATGGTGTTAGAGCCCTGTGTAGAGCAGAATTAGATCCCTTCTCTTTTGGTGTCGTTTCCTCTCTAAAAGCTCCTAAACACTATGATGGTGTTAGAGCCCTGTGTAGAGCAGAATTAGATCCCTTCTCTTTTGGTGTCGTTTCCTCTCTAAAAGCTCCTAAACACTATGATGGTGTTAGAGCCCTGTGTAGAGCAGAATTAGATCCCTTCTCTTTTGGTGTCGTTTCCTCTCTAAAAGCTCCTAAACACTATGATGGTGTTAGTTTCCTCTCTAAAAGCCCTGATGGTGTTAGAGCCCAGAATTAGATCCCTTCTCTTTTGGTGTCGTTTCCTCTCTAAAAGCTCCTAAACACTATGATGGTGTTAGAGCCCTGTGTAGAGCAGAATTAGATCCCTTCTCTTTTGGTGTCGTTTCCTCTCTAAAAGCTCCTAAACACTATGATGGTGTTAGAGCCCTGTGTTAGAGCCCAGAATTAGATCCCTTCTCTTTTGGTGTCGTTTCCTCTCTAAAAGCTCCTAAACACTATGATGGTGTTAGAGCCCTGTGTAGAGCAGAATTAGATCCCTTCTCTTTTGGTGTCGTTTCCTCTCTAAAAGCTCCTAAACACTATGATGGTGTTAGAGCCCTGTGTAGAGCAGAATTAGATCCCTTCTCTTTTGGTGTCGTTTCCTCTCTAAAAGCTCCTAAACACTATGATGGTGTTAGAGCCCTGTGTAGAGCAGAATTAGATCCCTTCTCTTTTGGTGTCGTTTCCTCTCTAAAAGCTCCTAAACACTATGATGGTGTTAGAGCCCTGTGTAGAGCAGAATTAGATCCCTTCTCTTTTGGTGTCGTTTCCTCTCTAAAAGCTCCTAAACACTATGATGGTGTTAGAGCCCTGTGTAGAGCAGAATTAGATCCCTTCTCTTTTGGTGTCGTTTCCTCTCTAAAAGCTCCTAAACACTATGATGGTGTTAGAGCCCTGTGTAGAGCAGAATTAGATCCCTTCTCTTTTGGTGTCGTTTCCTCTCTAAAAGCTCCTAAACACTATGATGGTGTTAGAGCCCTGTGTAGAGCAGAATTAGATCCCTTCTCTTTTGGTGTCGTTTCTTCTCTCTAAAAGCTCCTAAACACTATGATGGTGTTAGAGCCCTGTGTAGAGCAGAATTAGATCCCTTCTCTTTTGGTGTCGTTTCCTCTCTAAAAGCTCCTAAACACTATGATGGTGTTAGAGCCCTGTGTAGAGCAGAATTAGATCCCTTCTCTTTTGGTGTCGTTTCCTCTCTAAAAGCTCCTAAACACTATGATGGTGTTAGAGCCCTGTGTAGAGCAGAATTAGATCCCTTCTCTTTTGGTGTCGTTTCCTCTCTAAAAGCTCCTAAACACTATGATGGTGTTAGAGCCCTGTGTAGAGCAGAATTAGATCCCTTCTCTTTTGGTGTCGTTTCCTCTCTAAAAGCTCCTAAACACTATGATGGTGTTAGAGCCCTGTGTAGAGAGCAGAATTAGATCCCTTCTCTTTTGGTGTCGTTTCCTCTCTAAAAGCTAAAAGCCTAAACACTATGATGGTGTTAGAGCCCTGTGTAGAGCAGAATTAGATCCCTTCTCTTTTGGTGTCGTTTCCTCTCTAAAAGCTCCTAAACACTATGATGCGTGTCAAGCCCTGTCTAGTGCAGAATTAGATCCCTTCTCTTTTGGTGTCGTTTCCTCTCTAAAAGCTCCTAAACACTATGATGGTGTTAGAGCCCTGTGTAGAGCAGAATTAGATCCCTTCTCTTTTGGTGTCGTTTCCTCTCTAAAAGCTCCTAAACACTATGATGGTGTTAGAGCCCTGTGTAGAGCAGAATTAGATCCCTTCTCTTTTGGTGTCGTTTCCTCTCTAAAAGCTCCTAAACACTATGATGGTGTTAGAGCCCTGTGTAGAGCAGAATTAGATCCCTTCTCTTTTGGTGTCGTTAGATCCCTTCTCTTTGGTGTCGTTTCCTCTCTAAAAGCTCCTAAACACTATGATGGTCGTTTCCTCTCTAAAAGTCTAAACACAGCCCTAGAGCAGAATTAGATCGTTTCTCTCTAAAAGCTCCTAAACACTATGATGGTGTTAGAGCCCTGTGTAGAGCAGAATTAGATCCCTTCTCTTTTGGTGTCGTTTCCTCTCTAAAAGCTCCTAAACACTATGATGGTGTCTCAAGCCCTGTCTAGAGCAGAATTAGATCCCTTCTCTTTTGGTGTCGTTTCCTCTCTAAAAGCTCCTAAACACTATGATGGTGTTAGAGCCCTGTGTACAGCAGAATTAGATCCCTTCTCTTTTGGTGTCGTTTCCTCTCTAAAAGCTCCTAAACACTATGATGGCGTCTCAAATCGTGTCTAGTGCAGAATTAGATCCCTTCTTCGGGGGTTTTCAAATACTGTAAGTCCCTTCTCTTGTATAATATTCCCTGCTCTTATTTGGTGTGTTAATAAACTTGCCTCTCTACACTGGCTTCCTGTTAAGGCGAGGGATGATTTCAAGGTTTTACTGCTAACCTACAAAGCATTACATAGGCCTACTCCTACCTATCTTTCCGATTTGGTCCTGCCGTACATACCTACACGTACGCTACGGTCACAAGACGCAGGCCTCCTAATTGTCACTAGAATTTCTAAGCAAACAGCTGGAGGCAGGGCTTTCTCCTATAGAGCTCCATTTTTATGGAATGGTCTGCCTATCCATGATGAGTCTTTATTGAAGACTCATCTCTTCAGTAGGTCCTATGATTGAGTGTAGTCTGGCCCAGGCGTGTGAAGGTGAACGGAAAGGCACTGGAACAACGAACCGCCCTTGCTGTCTCGGCCTGGCCGGTTCCCCTCTCTCCACTGGGATTCTCTGCCTCAAACCCTATTACAGGGGCTGAGTCACTGGCTTACTGGTGCTCTTCCGTGCCATCCCAAGGAGGGGTGCGTCACTTGAGTGGGTTGAGTCACTGATGTGATCTTCCTGTCCGGGTTGCCCCCCTGGGTTGTGCCGTGGGGGAGATCTTTGTGGGCTATACTCAGCCTTGTCTCAGGATGGTAAGTTGGTGGCTGGAGATATCCTTCTGGTGGTGTGGGGGCTGTGCCTTGGCAAAGAGGGTGGGGTTATATCCTGCCTGTTTGGCCCTGTCCGGCGGTATCGTATGTCACCAGAATAAGACCCTCAATATTTATTGGAAAGGAGCAGCAAGCGCATCACCTTGCACTTTCACCACCCTGTGAAGTTCATCCTAACTTATTTCATCTGTAGCCTAACAAACTGCATGCATTCCCAGGAGTCATAGTGGGAGGACCACACAATGTGTCATCGCATGACTTCAAGTTTACTTTGATAGGATGGTTATTATATCAGTGGCGCAGTGGTCTAAGGCACTGCATTGCACTACAGGCTGGGGTTCGATCCCAGGCTGTGTCACAACCAGCCGTGACCCAATTGGGTTAGGGGAGGCTTCCCTTGGCTCATCATGCTCTAGCGACTCCTTGTGGCGGGCCGGCACCTGCAAACTGACTTTGATTGTCAGTCAAATGTGTTTACTCTGGCACATTGGTGCTTTCGGGTTAAGCGAGCAGTGTGTTAAGAATCAGCACAGCTTGGCGGGTCATGTTACTGAGGACACATGTCTTGACCTTCGCCTCACCTGAGCCCGTTGAGGAGTTGCAGGATGAGAAAATATCATAACTAGCAATTGGATATGATGAAAATGAGGAGAAAAATGGGGCAAAAAAAATCGTGTTTCCACTGACATTTCTCACATAATTTATTTTACAGACACAAAAAGATCCCACCTTGTCTTGCGTATTTTGTTTTGTGCTGACATTTGGAAAGTTTACCAATAAATGTTCTGTTTCCATCAAGCCTGTCATGACATTTCTTATCTGACATGTACTTTACTGGAAACCTGGTTATTGAGTGAATTCCTTTTCTGTTTCCTTCTTCAACCTGGTCTCAGAGCATTCCGTATTCTATATGCAAATCCAAGACACTCCATTCGGTATATGTTACATTTCATATGGTATGTATTCATTTGTGGATGTCCATCACCCATTTCATATGATATGTTACGAATTACAATTTGTATTTTATGTTATACATTTTCTAAATGTACAATATGTTACAAATTTGCAAAACATATGACATGTTACGAGTTACAGTAGTAGGATCTCTTCTGGATGTTGGGGTCATAGTAGGTTAGAGAAACCTAATGCATATATATGCGTGTCATATGTAAAGCTAAACCACAACTCATCAATGCTATCCACATTAGCTCTATTTCATAAACATCTCAGGTGACTAATACAAAAATGTGTTGGATGATTCTCTAACCTTTATGTGTGTGTTTTCACTGTTTCACTCCAGTTATACAGTAACTGATGCACATGTGGGAACAATATCTGATACACACAATATGTTCAGCGCCATTGGGAAATATACCGCAAATATCAGATGAATGAACAAATATGAGAAGATCCCTTACAAGAGGGTTATTGCTTGAGCTGTAATTGGTCACATTGATGATATAGTTGTTCAAATGGAATACAGATTTGCATTTATAACTGATGAGGAAGAGGATGGAGATACTGAGGAAGTTGAATAAGAGGCAGTTAAAGAAAATCAAGGACAAATATGATTAGGATTTATTTATTTATTTTCAACCAATGACTCCTAAAGATCTACCTTTCCCACTGGCATGTAGAAGCACTCAAAACAAAATATAATTCTGCAATCATTCAGCGCTCAAGCCCAGAAGTCATATCTATAGAACGTGAATCAAAATGATAGCAACGGCCCACCTGAGTGTATTACACTCTAATATTTGGATGTGCCATTAGATTATTAGAGCATCCATCCAAAAATGTCTCCTCTTTTTTGGTCCAGCTGTTACATTATCTTTTACCATATTAACCTGAGACCGACCCTTAGCTCAAAGGCGTGGAGGAGTGCAGTAATGAACCAGTACTATTTCCTGTCAGTGTTTACACTTGACTCATCCACACCCTTCTGCACTTCCTACGCTAATCTGTAACTGTCTCTCTCTAACTCAAACTCCCTCCTTCTTGCTTGATTACTGTAAGATGGGTTCATCTGTGGTCATTGTGATTGTCATTTTCCTGATTTGTATTACTACCAAATAGTAGCTCATGAAATGCGAAACACAATGGCTGTATCTGAAGACAGTACTAATTCCAGGGGAGGAGCCTTTGATCCTCTTGTCCAATGCGCTTTGAAAGGGGTGAGGAATTGGAGGAAACAAGTATGGAGGAAGCAAGGATTTGAGAACAAGATGCAACTTTTGGGACTCATTAGTACTCAGGGAGATCTCACTTCTCAAGAGTCTTAACTACATTCCCCAATAAACATACAGTACCACACAGCGGCACAAATTGGGTACGACGAGCATAGCCTTCTTTACACTGTATGTGGTCGTGATATGTACAGTTTTTGTTTCCTTCCAAACCTGACTGCTAAATCCTCTTGTTCTTCAATGAAACATGCCTTTGGTTGAAATGTGGTGAAATGTCA
The DNA here is from genome assembly GCF_023373465.1 of Oncorhynchus keta. Taxonomy (NCBI): domain Eukaryota; kingdom Metazoa; phylum Chordata; class Actinopteri; order Salmoniformes; family Salmonidae; genus Oncorhynchus; species Oncorhynchus keta. Next base: position 71,822,697 of record NC_068421.1, read on the forward strand.
CAACCTTTTGTGAGTTCTAGATCACGCTGCAGTCTGAGTTTAGAGATGGTTATGAGGTCTAGATTGGCATTTGTATGCCCAGCTCCAATTGGCTTGTTTGAGACGGGACCGGAGGTATTGTGGGAAGGTTACTTTCTCTGTGACGTATCACTGGAGAAATTACATTTAGCCATGCTCACCTCAACTTCTCTGATCATAGCACTGTTTTCCTCAGTACTGTTTTCCTCAGTACTGCCTGTAGAGAAAGTGTCATGAAGTGAATCAATATATTTCCTATCCAGACATGTTGCTTATATAAGCCTAGCATACATCATGTCCATAAAGGTGCTTTTCAATTCAAAGAACAAACGTCCTCTTATTCAGTCTATCATTTTATTCATTTAGGATGATTTTGGATGGAGATTATTCCATTCTCAAATCATTTTTCCTGTCCTATTGTTTTCAAACTGCCCAGAAAAATCACTCACAGACAGGTGTTGTCTTCCTATAAATAAATAAGATTAACCTTATCAATATGGCAAGTCACTGACAATATTGCATTTCTTGGGAAAATGTATGATTAGAAAACAGCTGTAAACAACTCATATACCAGTGTCCTGTGAGTGTCTACAATTATCCTGTGTTTTTCCATCTTTAGTGAGCTGTGGAAAAGCCCCTCTGGTTGCAGTAAATACTGATATGCAACAATGATAATATAGCGCTCATTGTGTCTCTGAGAAGAGCAGGCAGTTATCAAGATCCATTTGTCTGGTGAGGAATCTCAATAGAGCGAAGCGAAGACCGGTCGACACTATCATAGAATATGATTGAATATTGTCACTCTAATAAGATATCCACACTAGTTCATGTCATATAAATGAAATCACACATTCTAGTTCTGTGGTTCATACTTTACCCACTGATCACAATTTGCTAGTTCATCCTACTAACAAGAGTGTATACTATACCCTAAATATTATTTTAGCTCTAAGGTTTTCCATCTAGGTCATTCGTGACTCCATGATAGAGAAATCCATGCTCTTGAAATCATGGTCAAACTAATATCCTTTACCTTGGTCTCACTTTACATAATGAGTAATTATATTATTATAACAATAATGGTCAGCAGAGCAGCAAAAGTAGCATGCATGTTTTTCAACCCTCAGTCAGGTCAAAAACTGACCACACGAAAGTAATTCTGAACATTGAACAGAGGGTTTTGGACCACAAACAAACCCTTACAGAACATTTTGTTTGAGAAGCAACAGTTTCTATATAAACGAGGAGAGGAGTTAAAAGTCCTCTATTATATCTGCCAGAGCACACTACAGAATGTGAAGTGGAGATTAATATAATCAACAAAATCTTAAATCACCTGCTAAGGCCACAGGCACCAATGGTAATTACACTTGCTTTCATATTGTGTAATTATTTTTAAAATCAGATTCTATGCTCAACTAATTGCTTATCATCATCTTTTTGTATTAATTTAAAAAATGTCACACAGATACACACCACCACCACCATCTCAAACTGTCTCTGCTTTGTACCATTTTTCCAAATATTTAAATAATAATGATAATGATATTTCTATTTCTATGGGCAGGTGGGACGGTAGCGTTGCAGAGCGCGAAATTCAGATATACCAAATTCAAATATTTAACATTCTTGAAAATATATGTGTTATACATCAAAATAACGCTAATATTGTTGTTAATCCAGCCGCTGTGTCAGATTTTTAAAAGGCTTTATGGCGAAAGCAAACCATGCGATTATCTGAGGACAGCGCCCCGCATACGAACACATGAAAATCATATTTCAACCAGGCAGGTGCGCCACAAAAGTCAGAAATAGCGATATAATTCATGCCTTCCCTTTGAAGATCTTCTTCTGTTGGCACATCAAAATGTCCCAGAAACATCACAAATGGTCCTTTTGTTCGATAATGTCCTTCTTTATGTCCCAAAAATTTCAATTGATTTGATTCAGAAATACACCGGTTTCAAATGACTGACTCTGTATACAGTGAGGGAAAAAAGTATTTCATCCCCTGCTGATTTTGTACGTTTGCCCACTGACAAAGAAATTATCAGTCTATAATTGTAATGGTAGGTTTATTTGAACAGTGAGAGACAGAATAACAACAAAAAAATCCAGAAAAACGCATGTCAAAAATGTTATAAATGGATTTGAATTTAATGAGAGCAATAAGTAAGTATTTGACCCCTCTGCAAAACATGACTTAGTACTTGGTGGCAAAACCCTTGTTGGCAATCACAGAGGTCTGACGTTTCTTGTAGTTGGCCACAAGATTTGCACACATCTCAGGAGGGATTTTGTCCCACTCCTTTTGGCAGATTTTCTCCAAGTCATTAAGGTTTCGTTGCTGACGTTTGGCAACTCGAACCTTCAGCTCCCTCCACAGATTTTCTATTGGATTAAGGTCTGGAGACTGGCTAGGCCACTCCAGGACCTTAATGTGCTTCTTCTTGAGCCACTCCTTTGTTGCCTTGGCCGTGTGTTTTGGGTCATTGTCATGCTGGAATACCCATCCACGACCCATTTTCAATGCCCTGGCTAAGGGAAAGAGCTTCTCACCCAAAATGTTACGGTACATGGCCCTGTCCATCGTCCCTTTGATGCGGTGAAGTTGCACTGTCCCCTTAGCAGAAAACCACCCCCAAAGCATAATGTTTTCACCTCCATGTTTGACGGTGGGGATGGTGTTCTTGGGGTCATAGGCAGCATTCCTCCTCCTTCAAACACGGCGAGTTGAGTTGAAGCCAAAGAGCTCCATTTTGGTCTCATCTGACCACAACACTTTCACCCAGTTGTCCTCTGAATCATTCAGATGTTCATTGGCAAACTTCAGACGGGCATGTATATGTGCTTTCTTGAGCAGGGGGACTTTGCAGGCGCTGCAGGATTTCTGTCCTTCACGGTGTAGTGTGTTACCAATTGTTTTCTTGGTGACTATGGTCGCAGCTGCCTTGAGATCATTGACAAGATCCTCCCATGTAGTTCTGGGCTGATTCCTCACAGTTCTCATGATCATTGCAACTCCACGAGGTGAGATCTTGCATGTAGCCCCGGGCCGAGGGAGATTGACAGTTCTTTTGTGTTTCTTCCATTTGCGAATAATCGCATCAACTGTTGTCACCTTCTTACCAAGCTGCTTGGCGATGATCTTGTAGCCCATTCCAGCCTTGTGTAGGTCTACAATCTTGTCCCTGACATCCTTGGAGAGCTCTTTGGTCTTGGCCATGGTGGAGAGTTTGGAATCTGATTGATTTATTGCTTCTGTGGACAGGTGTCTTTTATACAGGTAACAAATTGAGATTAGGAGCACTCCCTTTAAGAGTGTGCTCCTAATCTCAGCTCGTTACTTGTATAAAAGACATCTGGAAGCCAGAAAACGTTCTGATTGAGAGGGGGTCAAATACTTATTTCCCTCATTAAAATGCAATGCAATCAATTTATAACATTTTTAATAGGGGTTTTTCTTGATTTTGTTGTTGTTATTCTGTCTCTCACTTTTCAAATAAACCTACTATTAAAATTATAGACTGATAATTTCTTTGTCAGTGTGCAAATGTACAAAATCAGCAGGGGATCAAATACTTTTTTCCCTCACTGTATATACTGAACAAAAATATAAACACAACATACAACAATTTCAATGATTTTACTGAGTTACAGTCATATAAAGAAATCAGTCAATTGAAATAAATGTATTAGGCCCTAATCTTTGGATTTTACATGACTGGGCAGGGGCACAGCCATGGGTGGGTCTAGGAGGGCATAGGCCCACCCACTTGGAAGCCAGGCCCACCCACTGGGAAGCCAGGCGCAGCCAATCAGAATTAGTTTTTCACCACAAAATGGCTTTATTACAGACAGAAATACTCCTCAGTTTCATCAGCTGTCCGGGTGGCTGGTCTCAGACAATCCTGCAGGTGAAGAAGCTGGATGTGGAGGACCTGGGATGGTGTGGTTACATGTGGTCTGCGGTTGTGAGGCCGGTTGGATGTACTGTCAAATTCTCTAAAATGTCATTGGCTTTTATTGTCCCCAGCACAAGGTGCACCATGTAATCAAATCAAATCAAATGTATATATCAGCTGATATCTCAAAGTGCTGTACAGAAACCCAGCCTAAAACCTCAAACAGCAAGCAATGCAGGTGTATAATCATTAGAAGTTTAATGTCATGCTGTTTAATCAGCTTCTTGATATGTCACACCTGTCAGGTGAATGGATTATCTTGGCAAAGTAGCAATGCTCACGAACAGGGATGTAAACAAATTTGTACACAATTTGAGAGAAATATGCTTTTTGTGTGTATGGAACATTTCTGGGATCTTTTATTTCAGCTCATGAAACATGCTGTGTTTATATTTTGGTTTCAAAATATATTTTATTTCTCTTGTGTTTTTGTTCTACCTTAAGTTATTTTTAGTATTAAGTTGTTATTGATTAATTCATTGTTGGGTTCAGAGCTTGCAAGAAAGACACAGTTGTGCATGTAACATTCAAACTTAACTTGAAACTTGAAAGAGACTACTGCTTTGTAAAATTGCCACAGCTTTTGAGCATACTGTCCTTCAGTTGCGAAGACCACCAGTATCTTTATGTTTAAGTGCAATTTGTTAATGACGACGAGGACTATCCACATAAGATGAGGTTACGAAGTTGGGTATGCAGTCAACAAACCTGTTTCCTGTTGAGATTATGTGAGCCCTAGTGAGCCCTGTTCATGAGTGCTTGGACATAGGGCTCAGTATTACAGGGGAGGCAGATGACACTACTCTGCCACATTGGTTTAGATGACATGTGGAGAGGAAGGTCACAACAACAACACAGCAGTAATACACACTTCAACGGTGCAGCGGATACCAACACAAGGTCAATAATATTGGAGGACCCTTGAAAGAAAATAGGGTGCAGGATACTCATACTCATTTCCTACACAAAAAGTACATGTTTTCAACAGCTTTCACATACCAAATTATTATTTTGCTGATCGCCTTGAACAATTGTATACAATCTTATTTTAGGTTTGCAGTATAGTAGCCAAGAGTACTCATATTATTCAGTATTATTAATTATAATCATTCATATAATTTGCTTAACTACCCTCTATGTTATTCCTGGCAATAGAACAAGACATGGATGAAACACAGATATGACCATTTGAACATGCTAATACAGGGCCACACAAAATGTTCACCTGATATCAACTCATCATAAAATGCTTATTTAGATACCTTTCTGATTATTAATCAAAGATAGAAAGGCTGTCAATGTTTTCATCACCAGTGTGAATGTACACACAGATTCCATCAGTCTCCTTCCACGCTGCAGTTCCGGTGTGAAAAAAACTTTTGTTTGCAGGTCACATTTGCATGTTATTTGCTGTAAGGGGTTCCCACAGCACCGAAGTACGCTACACTCCTGCCAGGTTCATTTACAAGAGACACCTCTTGCCTCTGGAGGCGTGGCGGTCGAGCTTACAAGTTGGGAAAAGTGGAGTGACCGGGCAGGTTTTAACACTTGTCCTAAATTGCATTCACACTTTGCCAAAGAGCTTGCTGGTCATATGCAGTGATTGCAATCAAAGTCGCTAGAGGTAATTGTTTTGTGTCAACACTTCTATCGACAGAATGTCTACATGGGCACTGACATCTTACTTTGACATTTTCAAAATATATAAATATGTGGACAGTGAGATCAAGCACAAAAATAGCAGGACCAGCGTGTGAATCACGACCACGGCAAGCAGAGCTTGTGGCATTAAAATAAATGTGTGTTGGTAAAAGCTAATGGCTGTGTATGTGTGTGGGCTGTCAGAACCACAGGATATACATTAAACATGTTGGGCTAAAACAGGCTCCTTTTCCTCGAACGCACTGAACCAAACACACGCATCAGCATGTCACATTGAACTACTCAGGACTATTGTGAGAAGTTTTCTGGCAGAAGTCAATGTAAAGTGTCACCACCAAATTAAGAGTTTATTCCTAAATGCTATATATCCTTTTACTGAAATGTTGGTAAATTTGAATTTCATTGTTTAAATAACTTCTGAAAGATATTGGTGTGCTTTGTCACCATCTAATCATGGAATGGTGTTCAGTGACAGACATGTATTTGTTTGAAATCTATTTGAAATCTATCAGTTAATGGTTTCATTTCAGAGAGACAGAAAACACTATATATCCTCCTCACTCTCAGAGAAATAAGTAGTACTGCTAGGTTTTACACAGTCAAATGTAACAAATAACACTTTTTTTAAATGAAGAACTATACGAATTATGCATTTGTGACATCAATATAAAACTGTTTTATTTTTAAATGAATCACTACAGTTATATGAGTTAAAATATTTACATTTGACATTTTAGCCATCTAGCAGATTCTCTTGATTAAAGAGCATGATCATTTCACCTTGTGCCGGGGACAATAAAAGGCCACTCTAAAATGTGCAGTTTTGTCACACAACAAACACAATGTCACAGATGTCTCAAGTTTTGAGGGAGCATGCAATTAGCATGCTGACTGCAGGAATGTCCACCAGAGCTGTTGCCAGATAATTGAATGTTAATTTCTCTACCATAAGCCACCTCCAACATTGTTTTTGAGAATTTGGCAGTGCATCCAACCGACCTCACAATCACAGACCACGTGTATGGCGTCGTGTGGGCGAGCGGTTTGCTGATGTCAACGTTGTGTACAGAGTGCCCCATGGTGGGGGTGGGGTTATGGAATGGGCAGGCATAAACTGCGGACAACAAACACAATTGCATTGTATCAATTGCAATTTTAATGCACAGAGGTAATGTGACAAGATCCTGAAACCCATTGTGAGGCCCGTTTTTTTAAGGTATCTGTGACCAACAGATGCATATCTGTATTCCAAGCACAGGAGGTGGGTGACACATTAATTGGGGAGAACGGGCTAGCGGTAATGGCTGAAGTGGAATGGTATCAAATACATGTGTTTGATGCCATTTAATTTGCTCTGTTTCAGCCATTATTATGATCCGTCCTCCCCTCAGCTGCCTCTACTGATTCCCAGTCATGGGAAATTCATAGATTAGGGCCTAATACATTTATTTAAATTGACTGATTTCCTTATATGAACTGTAATCTTTGAAATTGTTGCATGTTGCATTTCTATTTTTGTTCAGTATAGCTTCAATGACTGTAATTTTCATCCATATTAAAGGGATCGTTCAAGATTTTTTACAATTGTTTTACAATTGTATTATGTTGTAGCCAGCAATATTCATTAAATAATTTGAAAAAATCCCAATTTCTATTTTTTCAGATTATATATATTTCTTATCGCAGACCCTTGCAGTACCTCTGACAACCCCTAGGGAGCCACGGAACCCAGTTTGAAAACCCCTGATTTAAGACGCTCCTATTCAGCTGCTCATTTGACGCATGCACAATTCCTTTATGGAATTATTGCCATCTCTTTGACCTTATTAGGAGATTAATTTGGACAATAAGTGATTGTGTACCAGTATTTTATTTAATGTGTCAAATGATAATGCATATAGGCTACTGTATAAACACTGCTCTACTTCACTTCTCTAAAAACTAAATGTAATATCACACTAAACATTTATTTTCATATTAAAGCAATAACTGTGTTCAAAGTCTTATTGTGGGATGTGAGAAGCTCAGTACGTTTTAGTGCACTATAATCAGATATCCAACACCGCCAACTCCAACATCCAGTTATCTCGAAGAGCCATGCTTGGCCAGTAGTTCCCCATCATTCTTAAGACTCCAGGAGAGCCATGGGTACCCTTGGGCCCAAACCATGCCAGAGAGCTGAAAATGACTTGGCGAGAAACACACAGGCACTAACAACTGCTGCTTAAAGTGTGGTTGTACCCTTTAAAACCCCTTACCCCAGAGTCTTGACCTCTTTCACACACTTCTGAGTTACTCACCTCATTGAATCTGCTTCAGACCTCTGGGACTGTAATCTTGTTATCTCCTATTTCATATTAGTCTCCCATTATCTCCTATTTCATATTAGTCATATTAAAGATATCCTTCTGGGTCAATATGTGAGAACTGCAAATAATTAGATCACAGTCGGGGGGCTATAAGGACACACATGTATGTTTTGATTAGGACATGTTCAATTAACCTTTAAACCAATTACTGTGGAAGACCAAAAAGACACACTAATATCAGCATTACACCAAATTTCAAAATGACCCCCCCCCCAAAAAAAAACTAAATGAACACATTAAACCACCTTGGTTATTGTGAATATTGATAATGGGAACCGATGATACAATTGTAACGATGTGCACTGCGAGTTTGGACGCAAGGTCAGGGAGTGAGTGTTATAATAAATAAACACAACATAAGTCAAACTAAGAAACATGGCCAACGCACAGCCATGACATAGAAACAGAAACAATAACGCCTGGGGAAGGAACCAAAGGGAGTGACATATATAGGGAAGGTAATCAGGGAAGTGATGGAGTCCAGGTGAGTGATGACGCGCAGGTGCCCGTAACGATGGTGACAGGTGTGCGCCATCATGAACAGCCTGGTGACCTAGAGACCGGAAAGGGAGCACATGTGACAACAATGACAGAGACAAGAAACAAATATGTATTTGATGAAAACAAAACATAATTGTGGAACCCAACCTCTTTCGACTGCCTCACTATATTACACTATCTCTATTATCTGACCAACCCACACAATTGATCGAATCACGAGATGTCTCTGAGGGACCTGTACAGTATGTGGATGGGGTTTACAGATCCTCCCAAAAGTAAAGATGATCTAGAGCACCCACTTAATTTGGTATAATGATGCTCATCTAGTGTATCCAGGACACTGAGACAAAATAATGTGTTTTTGAGACATTTCAGTATTCTTATCCAGCTATTTGAAATTATAGATAATTAATAAGACAATTGTTACCATAAATAGTTATCTATATGTTACATAAAGCTGTGAGTAAGGAAACAGATGAATGTTGACATCTGATGTTCTTTGATTGAAATTGGGTCCTGGTGTGAGTCTCACCAGAGGTGTAGGCAGAGAGGAGAGAGCGATGTGTTGTGTCATGTCCACAGGGACTAGCTAGGCTGTAAAAGTGAGAAGTGGTGTCCATTTGGTCCTGAAAAGGTCATTCTAACACTTTCAGCAGAAATCAAACAAGCTAGCACATTGTCCATGCCAGTCACCAAAATAGAGTCAGGAACAGTCACACACTACCATACTCAGTAAAGACACACACAGTTTGTGCTTTCACTGAGTGACATCAGGGCTACATGTTTGAGTTTGTGCCAATTTAATGTGATTCTTCACTAATAACTTGGAAAAGTAGACAATTCCCACTTATTTAGATGAATTGATTACAGTAGGCCTCAATTTGCAATCGGATTAGATATTCTGGGGATTGAGTCTCACCTTGGTGTCTGAAAACTACATAAGCCTGTGTGTTCAACCTACAGAAAACGTACTGCCTATACACAACAAAAACATGTTTACATTTATTTAAAAACTAGCTATGTTTCTTCATGAATGATGGAAAAGTCTTCACCAAGGACCAGACTGAAAGAGGCAGGTTGTGATCAGCTGTGCTCGTCATCAGCAGTGCGTCACGTGACTGGTCCAGCCCATCCCGGAAACAGAAAACAGCAGGGCAGTGGCCGAAGAAGACTGTTTGCCATTTTCCTTGATTAGCGATTAGAAAAATAACACAATTAAATGAAAATAAACAGTGATTAAATGTCTTGTGCATGACTTGTTCTATTCACATCCAATTTGAGGTAAGTGTATACAACTTGGGGCGGGAGGTTTTAATTTAATTTAACTTGGCAAGTCAGTTAAGAGCAAATTCTTATTATGACGACCTACCGGGGAACAGGTTAACTGTCTTGTTCAGGGGCAGAACGACAGATTTTTACCTTGTCAGCTCGGGAATTTGAGCTTCCAACCTTTCGGTTACTAGTCCAACACTCTAACCACTAAGCTACCTGCCGCCCCGAGGTAGCCTAGTGATTGGAGTATTAGGTCAGTAACTGACATGTTGCTGAATCGAAACCCCGAGCTGACAACGTAAAAATCTGTTCTAACCCTTATTATTTAACCCCGGTAGGCCGTCATTGGAAATAAGAATGAGTTCTTAACCGACTGGCCTAGTTAAATAATAAGATAAGACATAAAGTTAGCGTGGTGTTAATACGTTTCTAGACAGCTAACGTTATATACCTGAAGAAGGGCACTGTCTTCACTCCAGAACGACATATGTAGCAAACGTAATTGCACTTGTGTGCAAAAGCTGTCTGGCCTCGCATCGTGATGTGACGCATGTTTAGTAGCTAGACACGCCCAGAACCATGTTAGTTCGCTTAATAACTACATGCTAGCCAATCTTTGTTGCTTTACTTGACTGCACCATTGATCAGCAATAATGTGATGTCAATGGTGCAGACGTTCTTGGTAATATATATTTTAGGAAGGTCGGAAAATGTTATGGTACAAATCTTGAATATGGTACTTAACTAGTTGTACTTGTAAATTATAGTGTCATAGGCTGTGCCCCACTGGGAGGAGTATAATGGTGTTTTACTGCAGCAAAAATTAAATATGTTTAACGTTAGTTGCTTTCACATAAAGGTTATGATTGCAGTAATGGTGCAACAATTGGGAACTCAAGGGTAAAAAACGAGGTCAAATCATGACGTCAGTGATCTTCAGGTCAGAAAGTCAGAACTCCAAAAAGAGGCCCGATTTCCTGACTTGATATTCCATTTTTTACCAAGTTCCCAGTTGCCTTGAACACACTGAAGTCGGAAGTCTGAGATTTCCCAGTTCCCAGCTGTTTTGAAAGCAGCATAAGTCTGTCTGATTTATATTTTACAGTCACCACAATGACAGCCATCAAGCACGCCCTCCAGAGGGACATCTTTACGCCCAACGATGAGCGTCTCCTCAGCATTGTCAACGTCTGCAAGGCGGGGAAGAAGAAGAAGAACTGCTTCCTGTGTGCCACAGGTAGAGCATAAATGCCTTTAAAGTCTGACATAAATCAGCTAATTTTACCATATCAGTGTGAAATAATGTACACATTCAAAACATGAAAACCACTGTTAGAGATTTAACATCAGAATCAAATGTCTCTGAACAGTGATTTCACTGAAAATACTAGTTATCAATGGATCCACAGCTCACTCACGCCACAGTATTATAACTGTTTGATGTTTCTACCCCAGTCACCACAGAGAGGCCTGTGCAGGTGAGGGTGGTGAAGGTGAAGAAGTCAGACAAAGGGGATTTCTACAAGCGACAGATGGCCTGGGAACTGAGGGATCTGGCTGAAGTGGATGCAAAAGATGCCAGCAAGGTCAGGGAAAGACTGCTTTTTCTCATCTTCCTCTCACTGCCGGAATGTAATTTCTCATAACTTTGTCTTTCTCTCATCCTCTTCCACTCCCTATGGCCATTCTTATTTGTCTTCCTTTCCTCTTATGCTTTGTCCTCCTGCTAATTTATTTGATATTGACATTTGGCATCTCTGCTGTTCTTGTCATTCAGGAGAACCCAGAGTTTGACCTCCATTTTGAGAAGGTGTATCGATGGGTGGCCAGCAGCACAGCTGAGAAGAATTCCTTCATCTCCTGCATCTGGAAGCTGAATCAGCGTTACCTGCGGAAGAAGGTGGAGTTTGTGAATGTCAGTTCCCAGCTGCTGGAAGGTATGACGGCTCTCTAACTATGGGGGAGGATCACAAGCTTGTGTGTTTTCTAGTGACTCTCACTGTCCCCTGTGCCTTGCATCTATGAGACTCTTCTTTCTTGCCTGTTCCCAATCTCCTGAACTCAACCTGAAGTGTCTATGTGAGTTGACCTTGGTGTGGCTTAACACGTCTTTATTCTTACTCTTCTCTCTTAAACTCTCACTGGCCAGAGCTTCCTAAAGCGGAAGGTTGGTAGCACTTAACTTCTTTTCCCTTTTCCTCTCCATTGGGATTTCACTGTGATGAGTAACCATTCTCATAGTGGACTCACATCTTTGAAAGCTGTTGCGATTGTTTGCCGCCTTTGCCTATTAAGTGAGTGACTGTTGAATGGGTGCTACTGTATGAATAATAATTGTATTATAATAATAATAATAATAATAATAATTGTTCTGCTTTTTGTTTAGTTTGTTGTATTATGTAGTGTATATGTGTTTTTTGATGATATAGTTGAACGAATAGCAGGGTGATGATTGTTTGTTTGTGTTCATTTGTGTGAACTGTGCTGTATGCGCATAGCACAATGTTAAACCATCCTGTCCATCCCTGGTTTAGAGTCAGTCCCCAGTGGTGAGAGTCAAAGTGTTGCCGGGGGTGACGAGGATGCTCTGGATGACTACCAGGAGCTGAATGCCCGTGAGGAGCAAGACATCGAGGGCATGATGGAGGTGTGCGAGTACGCCATCTCTAATGCTGAGGCCTTTGCTGAGAAACTCTCCAAAGAGCTACAGGTTCTGGATGGGGTGAGTAGACAGCCATGGAGCCTTGGGTCTTCTTGATACAGAGCTACAACATAGACTTGAGTTGGCTGACATATACAGACTACACTGACCATTGTACTATGGTTTATCTGTGGTTGAGCACATTAGTGTGGTTTAGAGAATGATATAGAGAATGATAGAGGCCATAGAGAATGATAGAGGCCTCTAGTGGCCAAAAGGCCATCTTAGCATGGTCAGCGCCATTGAGGGCTTCCACTAAGCGTCCGCCATTTTAAAGTAGTTAACTGGGTGGGGATTCCTATTGGTTTTAGCCACAGTGGCGCCGCCCATGCTGTCACAGCTGCTAAAATGGCACAGATGTAAAGATGAGTCCTATTTATCTTCCCTAATCCCAGGCCAACATCCACTCCATCATGGCATCTGAGAAGCAGGTGAACATCCTGATGCAGCTGCTGGACGAGGCTCTGTCGGAGGTGGACACCATCGAGGGAAAGATGAGCAGCTATGAGGAGATGCTGCAGAGCGTCAAGGAGCAAATGGACCAGATCTCCCAGAGCAACCGCCTCATCCAGATCAGCAACACCAACAACGGCAAGCTCCTGGACGAGATCCAGTTCCTGGTGGTGAGGATAGGGTTTCATGTTTCAGTTGGTTTGGTTTTTTGAGATGGCGTTGAATGATGAATGCCTGTCTCTCAGAACTACATGGACCTGTCGAAGGGACACATCAGGGCCCTGCAGGAAGGAGACCTCTCCTCCTCCAAAGGCATTGAGGCCTGTATCAATGCCTCTGAGGCTCTACTGCAGTGCATGAATGTGGCACTCAGACCAGGTCATGAGAAACTGATGTCTGTGAAGCAGCAGCAGCACCTGTTCACTGAGCTCAGAGATACCTTTTCCCGGCGCCTCACCAACCACCTCAACAACGTGTTCGTCCACCAGGTAATCTACACACCACGGTAACACTTTGCTAGTCCACAATGGTCTCAAGATTTTTATTCTGATTTAAATTAAAAACAAAGACACCTGAACAGCATTCATGACTAGATACCAGGCATAACAGTGCACCATATTTGTGTTTCTTGATACAGTATATTAGTCTTTCCTCATTTTGGCAGGCAGCTGTTTCTGTCCTCCTCATCCACTTCTTGGTTAAGTTCTAACTCCTCTGATCCTGTCTTTTCCTGTCTCTGTCCTGTTTTCTTCCAGTACTGCTCTGGTCATCCTATTCTTCACTCTCTGCCTCACTCTAAACCACCCCACTTTGATCTCTCTGCTCTCTGTCCCTGTACTTGTCAGTTCAACCACTTCAGTCACTTCAAAATGACCATCCCTCAGTTCTATAGGTCCTCCTGTATGTCACTTCCAGTGAGTAGTACCCTCACAGCACCCCCCTTGACCATCCACTCTAAACTACGGCCTTTCTTACTTATCTACACACCCGTGTTTTTTTGTTGCAAAAACGCATTAATGACCGTATGGGTTGTGCTGCTCGTGACTACATTGCTAACCTTCCTCTTTCATCTCAATGGGTCTAAAAGCCTCGGAAGTGCCTCAGACTTTCCTCCTTCATTGAAGGCCTTGGTTCTTCTTGTCCTGACTGTCAGTGTGCTGTGCTGGGGTGCCAAGTCATTATACCTCTGCCTGTCTGCTCTGCCTGCATGCTTGTTTGCAGCACCAATGGCAAGTAAATAGACTGAGAATGGTAGAATATGAGGAAACCTACTGATATGGGAATTTTAGCAGCAAATGAAACACGTGTTATTGGCAGTGAAGTTATTTGATTTTGAATGCTAAGGTCTGGGATATGGACTTAAGAGTAAACTCAGCAAAAAAAAGAAATAACTTCACTAATCTTCATTGTAAAGGGTTTAAACACTGTTTCCAATGCTTGTTCAATGAACCATACATAATGAATGAGCATGCACCTGTGGAACGGTCGTTAAGACACTAACAGCTTACAGACGGTAGGCAATTAATGTCACAGTTATGAAAACTTAGGACACTAAAAAGGCCTTTCTACTGACTCGGAAAAACACCAACAGAACGATGCCCGGGGCTCCTGCTCATCTTGCGTGGACGTACCTTGGGCATGCTGCAAGGAGGCATGAGGACTGAAGATGTGACCAGGGCAATAAATTGCAAAGTCCGTACTGTGAGACTCCTAAGACGGCACTACAGGGAGACAGGACGGAAAGCTGATCATCCTCGCAGTGGCAGACCATGTGTAACAACACCTGCACAGGATTGGTACATCTGAACATCAAATCTGCGGGACAGGTACAGAATGGCAACAACAACTGCCCGTACGCAATAGGCTGAGAGAGGCTGGACTGAGGGCTTGTAGGCCTGTTGTAAGACATGTCTTCACCAGACATCACCAGCAACAAGGTCGCCTATGGGCACAAACCCACCGTCGCTGGACCAGACAGGATTGGCAAAAAGTGCTCTTCACAGACGAGTCGCGGTTTTGTCTCACCAGGGGTGATGGTCGGATTCATGTTTATCTTCAAAGGAATGCGCGTTACTCCGAGACCTGTCCGTCATGGTCTGGGGCTGTGTGTCACAGCATCATCGGACTGAGCTTGTTGTCATTGCAGGCAATCTCAACGCTGTGCGTTACAGGGAAGACATCCTCCTCCCTCATGTGGTACCCTTCCTGCAGGCTCATCCTGACATGACCCTCCAGCATGACAATGCCACCAGCCATACTGCTTGTTCTGTGCGTGACTTCCTGCGAGACAGGAATGTCAGTGTTCTGCCATGGCCAGCAACGAGCCCGTATCTCAATCCCATTGAGCACGTCTGGGACCTGTTGGATCGGAGGGTGAGGGCTAGGGCCATTCCCACCAGAAATGATTGGGAACTTGTTGGTGGAAGAGTGGGGTAATATCTAACAGCAAGAACGGGCAAATCTGGTACAGTCCATGAGGAGGAGATGGACTGCAGTACTTAATGCAGCTGGTGGCCACACTATATACTGACTGTTACTTTTGATTTTGTCCCCCCCTTTGTTTAAGGACACATTATTCTATTTCTGTTAGTCACATGTCTGTGGAACTTGTTCAGTTTATGGCTCAATTGTTGAATCTTGATATGTTCATACAAATATTTACACATGTTATGTTTGCTGAAAATTAACGCATTTGACAGTGAGAGGATGTTGTTGTTTTTTTTGCTGAGTTTTTATTAAATGTTTAATCTTCTACTAACACCAGTTTTAATGGTGTATTAGGCCATACATTTCTCCCCAATCCCTATGATTGCATGGGATGTCCCTAAATGGTCCAAAAGAGTCAAAGTCAGTCTGTCTCTGCCAGTGTGTGAAACTGAGAGTTTGTGTTTCTCTATTTGTCGAGCCCTTGTTAATTCCCTGTGCTGTCTACGTCCAGGGCCATGACCAAAGCTCCGTGCTCTCGCAGCACATGGCAGAGCTGACCCTGCCTAAACACAGCCCCCTACACAGGGACCTGCTACATTACGCCAAGCTCATGGAGTGGCTCAAGAACACCCAGAGAGAGAAGTATGAAGGCCTGTCCAGGGTGAGTGGCTTTGTCATCATCATTACCACTATCTGATATCATCAGTGCCTCTATCAGGTATAATCAGTACCACTATCAGGTATCATCATTATTATGATCAGCACCACCATAACATCTCTATTTATATCATCATCACCAGCAGCACAACGATAGCGTCTTATTGCATTTCATGACAATTAAACAATATATATATATTTTTTTCTCAATTTTCAGACTTATGTTGATTACATGACCAGATTATATGAACGAGAAATCAAAGATTTCTTTGAGGTGGCGAAGATCAAAATGGCGGGCACAGCCAAGGAGGGGAAGGGAAATAAGTTTGGTAAGACCTTGAGTGTTTTTCTAAATGTGGGATGTGTGTGTGTGTGTGATTGTTTCTTTTCTTTTCTCTGTGTAGCCTTGTAGTTTGCTGTGTTGTTTGATTGAGGTGTTTACCCAATTAGTTGTTTTTCCCTTGGGTTGTTGCGTATGGTTTGTATTTGTGTTGTGTGTGTACTGTATGTGGTTTGATTTTCAGGTAAGTGTGTGTGTGTGTATTTGTTCAATATTTGACCAGCTTTTTCTGCATGGTTCAATTCAGCAAACATGTACTTACCTGGTCATACTGCCTCCTGTTTCGTAGCCTTTCACTGCCTAGGAAATGCCCCTGTGTCATGTCATTGTCCTGCTCAGTGTTGCTAGCTGGTGTTTTGCTCAATGTTATTTCCCTATTTGGCTGCTTACTGTATGAAGCCATGACATAAACCAAAGTCTGATATTATCCCTACTACTCATTCTGACTTCAGAGTATGACTTCACTATTTGAGTGTTTTAAGACTAACTGGAGATCCTATACATTACAAGAAGAATGAAAACATGAATTTACATTTTCCTGTAAAGTAAACTGATATATATCAAAGTAAGGGCTCGAGTCAATCCCTAGCGCGGAAGATCTGCGATGTAGCACGGTTGAAATTTCAATGTATGTTCTGTTTTAGCCGACGTGCAGCATTTACCGTGAATGCAGTCTCCACGAACGCGGAAACATTGCTTTTAAATGTCAATCACGCTATAACGCTAATGTTTTGCAATAAGAATTGAATCAGCACTCAATCAATTTACAGTGCCTTGCAAAAGTATTCATCTGCCTTGGCGTTTAGTAGTAGTCCAAATTGGTGAAGTTAAATGAAAAACATTACTTGTTTCAAAAAATTCTAAAAAATTCAAAATGGAAAAGTGGTGCGTGCATATGTATCCACCCCTTTGCTATGAAGCCCCTAAATAAGATCTGGTACAACCAATTACCTTCAGAAGTCACATAATTAGTTAAATAAAATCCACCTGTGTGCAATTTGTGTCACATGACCTGTCGTGTGTGTGTGTGTGTGTGTGTGTGTGTGTGTGTGTGTGTGTGTGTGGTCGTGGCCAAAAGTTTGAAGAATGACACAAATATTAATTTCCACAAAGTTTGCTGCTTCAGTGTCTTTAGATATTTTGTCAGGTGTTACTATGGAATATTGAAGTGTAATTAAAAGTATTCGGCCCCCTTGAACTTTGCGACCTTTTGCCACATTTCAGGCTTCAAACATAAAGATATAAAACTGTATTTTTTTTTGTGAAGAATCAACAACAAGTGGGACACAATCATGACATTTATTGGATATTTCAAACTTTTTTAACAAATCAAAAACTGAAAAATTGGGCATGCAAAATTATTCAGCCCCTTTACTTTCAGTGCAGCAAACTCTCTCCAGAAGTTCAGTGAGGATCTCCGAATGATCCAATGTTGACCTAAATGACTAATGATGATAAATACAATCCACCTGTTTGTAATCAAGTCTCCGTATAAATGCACCTGCACTGTGATAGTCTCAGAGGTCCGTTAAAAGCGCAGAGAGCATCATGAAGAACAAGGAACACACCAGGCAGGTCCGAAATACTGTTGTGAAGAAGTTTAAAGCCGGATTTGGATACAAAAATATTTCCCAAGCTTTAAACATCCCAAGGAGCACTGTGCAAGCGATAATATTGAAATGGAAGGAGTATCAGACCACTGCAAATCTACCAAGACCTGGCTGTCCCTCTAAACTTTCAGCTCATACAAGGAGAAGACTGATCAGAGATGCAGCCACGAGGCCCATGATCACTCTGGATGAACTGCAGAGATCTACAGCTGAGGTGGGAGACTGTCCATAGGACAACAATCAGTCGTATATTGCACAAATATATATGCCATTTAGCAGACGCTTTTATCCAAAGCGACTTACAGTCATGTGTGCATGTGTGCATACATTCTACATATGGGTGGTCCCGGGAATCGAACCCACTACCCTGGTGTTACAAGCACCATGCTCTACCAACTGAGCTACAGAAGGACCACAAATCTGGCCTTTATGGAAGAGTGGCAAGAAGAAAGCCATTTCTTAAAGATATCCATAAAAAGTGTTGTTTAAAGTTTGCCACAAGCCACCTGGGAGACACACCAAACATGTGGAAGAAGGTGCTCTGGTCAGATGAAACCAAAATTGAACTTTTTGGCAACAATGCAAAACGTTATGTTTGGCGTAAAAGCAACACAGCTCATCACCCTGAACACACTATCCCCACTGTCAAACATTGTGGTGGCAGCATCATGGTTTGGGCCTGCTTTTCTTCAGCAGGGACAGGGAAGATGGTTAAAATTGATGGGAAGATGGATGGAGCCAAATACAGGACCATTCTGGAAGAAAACCTGATGGAGTCTGCAAAAGACCTGAGACTGGGACGGAGATTTGTCTTCCAACAAGACAATGATCCAAAACATAAAGCAAAATCTAAAATGGAATGGTTCAAAAATAAACATATCCAGGTGTTTGAATTGCCAAGTCAAAGTCCAGACCTGAATCCAATCGAGAATCTGTGGAAAGAACTGAAAACTGCTGTTCACAAATGCTCTCCATCCAACCTCACTGAGCTTGAGCTGTTTTGCAAGGAGGAATGGGAAAAAATACAGCTGTAATCGCAGCAAAAGGTGGCGCTACAAAGTATTAACTTAAGGGGGCTGAATAATTTTGCACGCCCAATTTTTCAGTTTTTGATTTGTTAAAAAAGTTTGAAATATCCAATAAATGTCGTTCCACTTCTTGATTATGTCCCACTTGTTGTTGATTCTTCACAAATAAAACTATTTTTATCTTTGAATGTTTGAAGCCTGAAATGTAGCAAAAGGTCGCAAAGTTCAAGGGGGCACTGTAGTTATCACTTTTGCCTTAAGGCAAGGTGCTCCATAATGCTGGAAAAGACGTTGTTCGTTACCAAACTGTTCCTGGATGGTTGGGAGAAGTTGCTCTCGGAGGATGTGTTGGTACCATTCTTTATTCATGGCTGTGTTCTTAGGCAAAATTGTGAGTGAACACACTCCCTTGGCTGAGAAGCAACCCCACACATGAATGGTGTCAGGATGCTTTACTGTTGGCATGACACAGGACTGATGGTAGCGCTCACCTTGTCTTCTCCAGACAAGCTTTTTTCTGGATGCCCCAAACAATCGGAAAGGGGATTCATCAGAGAAAATTACTTTACCTCAGTCCTCAGCAGTCCAATCCCTGTTCCTTTTGCAGAATATCAGTCTGTCCCTGATGTTTTTCTTGGAGAGAAGTGGCTACTTTGCTGCCCTTCTAGACACCAGGCCATCCTCCAAAAGCAGCTGAATCAACTTTAGGAGACGGTCCTGGCGCTTGCTGGACTTTCTTGGGCGCCCTGAAGCCTTCTTCACAACAATTAACCGCTCTCCTTGAAGTTCTTGATGATCCGATAAATGGTTGATTT
Source organism: Oncorhynchus keta (assembly GCF_023373465.1). Classification (NCBI taxonomy): domain Eukaryota; kingdom Metazoa; phylum Chordata; class Actinopteri; order Salmoniformes; family Salmonidae; genus Oncorhynchus; species Oncorhynchus keta. Next base: position 71,842,515 of record NC_068421.1, read on the forward strand.
AGGTGCAATCTTGCTGGCAGCAATATCCTTGCCTGGGAAGCCCTTTTTGTGCAAAGCAATGATGATGCCACGTGTTTCCTTGCATGTAACCATGATTGGCAGAGGAAGAACAACGATTCCAAGCACCACCCTCCTTTTTGAAGCTTCAAGTCTGTTCGAACTCAATCAGCATGACAGAGTGATCTCCAGCCTTGTCCTTGTCAACACTCACACCTGTGTGAACGAGAGAATCACTGACATGATGTCAGCTGGTCCTTTTGTGGCAGGGCTGAAATGGATGGGAATTGTGTTTTTATGGATTCAGTTCATGTGCATGGCAAAGAGGAATTGCAATTCATCTGATCACTCTTCATAGCATTCTGGAGTATATGCAAATTGCCATCATACAAACTGAGGCAGCAGACTTTGAAAATGTATATTTGTGTCATTCTCAACACATTTGGCCACGACTGAACACCTGTTCTGAAAGGCCCCCGATTCTGCAACACCACCAAGCAAGCAGCACCATGAAGATCAAGGAGCTCTCCAGACAGGTCAGGGACAAAGTTGCAGAGAAGTACAGATCAGAGTTGGTTATAAAAAATATCTGAAAAATTGAACATCCCACAGAGCACCATTATATCCATTATTAAAAAATGGAAAGAATATGGCACCACAACAAACCTGCCAAGAGAGTGCTGCCCACCAAAACTCACAGACCAGGCAAGGAATGCATTAATCAGAGGCAATAGACTAACCAAAGATAACCCTGAAGAAGCTGCAAAACTCCACAGCGGGGATTGGAGTATCTGTCCATAGGACCACTTTAAGCTGCACACTCAACAGAGCTGGGCTTTACGGAAGAGTGTCCAGAAAAAAGCTATTGCTTAAAGAAAAGAAAAGCCAACACGTTTGGGGTTCGACAAAGGCATGTGGGCGACTCCCCAAACATATGGAAGAAGGTACTCTGGTCAGATGAGACTAAAATGTAGCTTTTTGGCCATGAAGGAGAACTCTGTCTGGCGCAAACCCTACACCTCTCATCACCCCGAGAATACCATTCCCACAGTGAAGCATAGTGGTGGCAGCATCATGCTGTGGGGATGTTTTTCATCGGCAAGGTCTGGGAAACTGGTCAGAATTGAAGGAAGGATGGGTGGCGCTAAATACAGGGAAATTCTTGACCTGTTTCAGTCTTCCTGAGACTGGGACAGAGGTTCACCTTCCAGCAGGACAATGAACCTAAGCATACTGCTAAAACTACACTCAAGTGATTTAAGGGGAAATATTTAAATGTCTTGGAATGGCCTAGTCAAAGCCCAGACTGTGGTATGACTTAAAGATTGCTGCACAACAGCGGAACCCATCCAACTTGAAGGAGCTGGAACAGTTTTGCCTTGAAGAATGGGCAAAATCCCAGTGGCTAGATTTGGCAAGTTTATAGAGACATACTCCAAGAGACTTGGAGAGACTTGGTGAATCTACAAAGTATTGACTTTGGGGGGGGTGAATAGTTATGCATGCTCAAGTTTTCATTTTTTTTGTCTTGTTTGTTTCACACACAAAAAATATTTTGCATCTTCAAAGTGGTAGAGATGTTGTGTAAATCAAATAATATAATATAATAATATAATAATAATAATATATGCCATTTAGCTGACGCTTTTATCCAAAGCGACTTACAGTCATGTGTGCATACATTCTACGTATGGGTGGTCCCGGGAATCGAACCCACTACCCTGGCGTTACAAGCGCCATGCTCTACCAACTGAGCCACAGAAGGACCATAAAATTATACAAACCCCCAACAAAATCCATTTTAATCCATGTTATAGGAAATATGCCAAGGGGGTGAATACTTTCGCAAGCCACTGTATTTATATTTCAATGCTCTGAAAAACAACCTTTTCATTTAAAGAGCTTTGGTTTGGCAGGAGTACAAGGCTCTGCCTTCCAAATTCAAAATTTCATTTTTTTCTTCTACAGAACAAAATGAACAAAATGTTTGTTTTCCAAAAGGCTGTCTTCGGGGCAATTACAGACTTTGTAGCGCATGTCAGTCTGTTACCTTTGACCTCTTAACGTGCCCCCATGCTGCATGTCATGAGCCTAACATGTCTTTGTCTCTGATGCCTGCCTTTCTAACCGTTCGCCAGCAACGCTTCCGCGGAAAGAGAGTGCTTTCAAACAGGAAACTGAAAGTAAGTATCCCATGTGGTTCACGCAGTCCCACATCTGTAACCTGCCCACACCCCTACCCACCTGCTCCCCACTACTATGTCCCTGATACTGCAGCACAGCCAGGACCCCCTTCCCCCTGCTCAGAACCCTCCTCCCCTACAGACTTACTCTGCCTAGAGTACACCCAACCTTCCATTTATAGAGCACATAGATGTTAATTTATCAGACAAAAACAATAAGCATGTACATTCTGTATTTGTGGCATAGGATACTACTCATTCACAATACAAAAGGATACATTGAGGTCAACATATCCAGCAAGTTTCTCTGATAATGAATGTCCAACATCCATAATAAGATTAATTTGAACTCTTACAAATGGTCTTTATTACCAAGCACACATTTAAATGTTTCATATTTTCTTATCTCTCAATTGTCTTCAGCTGTTCATGTTATTTGTAATTACTGTTAAACAAACATTTTTTAAAGATGCATATTCACATGTGCTTTGTGGCACACTTTCAGATGCCAGTTATTTATTTTCAACAGCACAGTTGCTCTGCTTTTAGAATAAGTCAATGTGAATGCAGCTTTGGTCTCAGGGGCTATAGATAAGGCAGTGTTCCAGAGACTACTATTTAGCCTGTGGTTTGAACATGTTTTCAACTGTTACTTCTCTCGTGCCCCAGGCCTGCATGGCAGCTCCGGGAAGCTTACAGGCTCCACCTCCAGTCTGAATAAGCTGGCAGTGCAGAGCTCCAGCAGCAGGCGCTCCCAGTCCTCCTCACTGCTGGACATGGGCAACATGTCTGCCTCAGACTTGGATGTTGCCGACAGGACCAAGTTTGACAAGGTGATAGTCACTGAGAGGACCATAACCACCATACTACAGTCTTTATCGTGCAGATACTACCTGTGGGTTTTTGTTAATCTCTTTCTCATTTTAGATGCGTAATTAGTTTTGTGTGTTTTTTTTATTTATGTTGATCAATTGATTTAGGTGTATCTCTGTAGATCTTTGAGCAGGTTCTTAGTGAGCTGGAACCTCTCTGTCTAGCAGAACAAGACTTCATCAGCAAGTTCTTCAAGCTACAGCAGCACCCCACCCTGGCTCAGGTAAATTACATGCTAATCTGACTGGCTGAGTGTTTGCAAGTGAGATTATGAACAATTTTCGATTAACCACAGTTTTTTTCTATCAGGGAGAAGTGGAGGAATCGGATGGGGTGGTGCCCTCCAGACAGCCACCTCCAGGGGAGTACAGACACTTCATATCATCGACTGAGTGAGTAGCTAGCTTCTCATTTCTTACTGACATTTACTGTATGCTCTTAATGTCCATCAATAGTACTAGGGGCACTAAACATGCAACAAATATGACAAGTCTATATGTCATCTTTCATGGTCCACCTCTCTGCTATCCTCTTCACTCTTCCCATATTCTCTTTCCTTCTGTCTTATCACCTGTCTGGGCCTCCTCAGGAAGGACATGGTGCGGTTGATGATGAACAAGGTCTTCCAGAGCATTGAGACAGAACTTAACAGCCTCATTACTCTGGGAGACAAGATTGACACCTTCCACTCCCTGTACATGTTGGTGAAAATGAGTCATCACGTGTGGACGGCAGAGAATGTGGACCCTGCCTCCTACCTCAGCACCACCCTCGGCAACGTGCTGGTCACCGTCAAAAGGAACTTTGACAAGTGCATTGTGAGTAGCGCTCACGTCAATTTTTTTTAAAGGAATCTGTGTATCTAGTGCTGTTAGACTATTAGCTGTGTGTGAACCAGTTATTTTTCCGTCTCAGTCGGGTCAGATCAGACAGATGGAGGAGGTTAAGATCTCTAAGAAGAGCAAGGTGGGCATCCTGCCCTTTGTCGCTGGGTTTGAGGAGTTTGCTGAGCTGGCTGAAACCATCTTCCGTAATGCAGAGCGCAGAGGAGATCTGGACAAGGCATATGTCAAACTCATCAGAGCTGTCTTCATGAATGGTGGGTCTAATATTTGCTTATGATTTGGTGGACAAGTTAAATAGAGTCATGTGGTTGGGAAGCAGTGCTCTGATTGGTATTGGTCTTGCTGTGGGGTGTTTCCAGTGGAGAAAGTGGCCAATGAGAGTCAGAAGACGCCCCGTGACGTGGTGATGATGGAGAACTTCCACCACATCTTCTCCACACTGTCCCACCTTAAGATCTCCTGCCTGGAGACAGAGAGGCGAGAGGCCAAACACAAGTACACAGACCACCTGCAGTCCTATGTCATCAACTCCCTGGGACAGCCCCTAGAGAAACTCAATGTGAGAGAGCGGGTTTATACTTGGCAATGTTACAGTGTTGTGAGGGAGTGCGCCATGGGTGTAGAAACTGAATTGAATTTGTTTCATAGTTGTATTTAATCTATACATTGTATGATAAATATAACTCATTAGAACTGTCAGATATTTCAGACATACTCAAAACGTAATCAGTTATGCCCCTCTATGCTTTGCAGCACTTCTTTGAGGGAGTGGAGGCACGTGTGGCCCAGGGCGTACGTGAGGATGAGGTGAGCTACCAGCTGGCGTTCAACAAACAGGAGCTGCGTAAAGTGATAAAGGAGTACCCCGGCAAGGAGGTAAAGAAGGGACTGGACAACCTGTACAAGAAGGTGGACAAGCATCTGTGTGAGGAAGAGAGCCTGTTACAGGTGACAGACAATCTAACAGTTTATAATACATATATTCTGTTCAGTTTAATAGCTGGTTATGTAAATGTGTTGTAATGGTTGATCCAAGTTCTTTGTACAACAGTTGAATGAGTTCCCCATTTTCTCCACTAGGTGGTGTGGCATTCCATGCAGGATGAGTTCATCCGTCAGTACAAGCACTTTGAAGGCTTGATTGGCCGTTGCTACCCTGGGTCTGGAATTACCATGGAGTTTACCATTGGAGACATGTTGGAGTACTTCTCAAGCATTGCTCAATCACATTAATTGCAAGTGTGTGTGTGTACGTACTGAACAAAAATATAAATGCAACCATTTCAAAGACTTTACTGAGTTACAGTTCATATTAAGAAATCAGTCCATTTAAATAAATAAATTAGGCCCTAATCTATGGATTCCATATGACTGGGAATACAAATATGCATCTGTTGGTTAGATACCTTTAAAAAATAAAAAGTAGGGGCGTGGATCAGAAAACCAGTCAGTATCTGGTGTGACAACCATGTGTCTCATGCAGTGCACATACCTCCTGTGCATAGAGTTGATCAGGCTGTTGATTGTGGCCTGTGGAAGGTTGTCCAACTCCTCTTCAATTGCTGTGTGAAGTTGCTGGAACACGCTCTTGTAGACATTGATCCAGAGCATCCCAAACATGCTCAATGGGTGACATGTCTGGTGAGTATGCAGGCCATGGAAGAACTGGGACATTTTCAGCTTCCAGGAATTCTGTACAGAGGGGCGACATGGGGCTGTGCATCACGCTGAAACATGAGGTGATGGCGGCGGATGAACGGCACGACCATGCTCCTCAGGATCTTGTCACGATATCTCTGTGCATGGATATTGCCATCGATAAAATGCAATTGTTTGTTGTACGTAGCTTATGCCTACCCATACCATAACCCCACTGCCACCATGGGGCACTCTGTTCACGTTGACATCAGCAAACCGCTCGTCCACACCGCTGCCATCTGCCCGGTACAGTTGAAACTGGGATAAATCTGGGGCAGTAAAGTAAAGAGACGTGGGCAGTATGACAATGTCCGCGCCATTTTCAAACTACTTTACCGCGGACAAAGTCAAACAAAAAGCAAGTTCAGGTCAGGACGAGTCGAATGAGATCTTTGCATTCATGACAAATCCATGCACTGACCACAAAAGAGACCACCATCGCAAACCCCTTAAAGGCATTCCACATACGCGAAAGAGCCTCAGTCTTGTGCAATCTATTCAGCCTTGTTGGTTCGACAACTTTCTATAGCTACAGAAGTCATGTCAAGAATCACAGGCTGACGAGCTAACGCTAGCTGTCTAACAGTAGCTAACCGTGCCGTGGATTTCTGAGTACAGTAAAACTTAATAGTTAAAGTTTACTGACAAGAATATATAGCTATTATGATGTTATATAGCTAGACTGTGTCAGTGAAACCCTGTTTTCCCTGTTGCCTCAACTTTACCTGGCCTGAACAAGCTAACTTATTTAGCCATGTAGTAGCTAGCTCCAGCTTGACATGTTGTAAACTACTTGCTCTGGTCCAATAGAAGGCCATTTCATTGACTGTCAGTGCATTAACAGCCCATATTTGGCTAAACCAATAGTATTGGGTGTTTTATTGCAGGCTAGCAATCTAGTCAATAAACAATAATCAGCTAACAAACTAGTTATAACCACATATGTATATATACAGAACCAGTCAAAAGTTTGGACACACCTGCTCATTCATTGTAGAATAATAGTGAAGACATCAAAACTGAAATAACACATGGAATCACGTAGTAACAAAAAAGTGTTAAACAAATCAAAATAGATTTTATATTCAGATTCTTCAAAGTAGCCACCCTTTGCCTTGATGACAGCTTTGCACACCCTTAGCATTCTTTCAAACAGCTTCATGAGGTAGTCACATGGAATGCATTACAATTAATTAACAGGTGTGCTTTGTTAAAAGTTCGTTTGTGGAATTTCTTTCATTTTTAATGCATTTGAGCCAATCAGTTGTGTTGTGACAAGGTATGGGTGGGATTACAAAAGGTAGTCCTATTTGGTAAAAGACCAAATCCATATTATGGCAAGAACAGCTCAAATTAACAAAGAGAAATTACAGTCCATCATTACTTTAAGACATGAAGGGCAGTCAATCTGTAAAATTTCAAGAACTTTGAAAGTTTCTTCTATTGCAGTCGCAAAAACCATCAAGCGCTATGATGAAATTGTCTCTCCTGAGGACAGGAATGGAAGTCCCAGAGTTACCTCTGCTGCATAGGATAAGTTCTTTAGAGTTACCATCCTCAGAAATTGCAGCCCAAATAAATGCTTCATAGAGTTCAAGTAACAGACACATCTCAAATTCAACTGTTCAGAGGAGACTGCGCAAATCAGGCCTTCGTGGTCTAATTGCTACAAAGAAACCACTACTGCACTAAAGGACAAAAATAATAAAAAGAGACTTGTGCATGGGCCGTCATTAGACTGGTGGAAATCTGTCCTTTGGTCTGGAGTCCAAATCTGAGATTTTTGGTTCCAACTGCTGTGTCTTTGTGAGACGCAGAGTAGGTGAACGGATGATCTCCGCATGTGTGGTTCCCACCGGGAAGCACGGAGGAAGAGGTGTGGGGGTGCTTTGCTGGTGACACTGTGGGTGATTTATTTAGAATTCAAGGCACATTTACAGTGGGGCAAAAAAGTATTTAGTCAGCCAGCAATTGTGCAAGTTCTCCCACTTAAAAAGATGAGAGAGGACTGTAATTAACCTGTTACTTAACTTGATATATACATTCGGCGCCTTCTCTGGCTCCAAGATAAACTGTCAAAAAAGCGAATTGATGCCGATATCACTTCCTGTGGATATGCAATTTCTGCAATCTACCCCATTTAGAACAGTGATGGACAAGTTCACAAGCATTGGCATTGTAGTGACAAGAGACCTTGATCAGCTATTGAAAGCGAATTGGGACATGAACATTTATCAGCTTAAACAAAATATAGATTTTTTGAAAACTCTGCCTATCTTCTTGGTTGGTCGTATAAACGCTGTTAAAATGGTTCTCCAACCGAGGTTTCTTTACCTCTTCCAATGTATACACAATTTCATACCACAAAGCTATTTTAAGAAACTGGATTCAACAGTAATTCCATTTTTATGGGATAACAAGGCAGTCAGAATTTCAAAGAAGCATTTATGCAAGTACAATATAGAGGGGGGCTTTGGCCTTCCTCACTTTAAACTGTATTATTGGGCTGCTAATCTGAACATTGTGTCTTTCTGGAGGGAAAGTTGACCTGGGATGCGACATGATATGTCTTCATGGCTTTTGATTGAGCAGGCCTCCTGTCAACGTTACTCACTAGCTGCACTTGTTAATAGTCCAGCATATGTGAAAGAAAGCCACTTATGACTCTAACCCAGTCATTTGTCATAATCTTAGGATCTGGAAACAGATTAGTTATTTTCTTAACATACCCACTGTATACACTGACAACCCAATTTGCCTGAATCATGCTTTCCACCCTGTATTGGATGATATGGTGTTTTCACAGTGGAGGGAGAAGGGGCTCACAACGATCGGTAACTTATACATAGAAGGTCAGTTAGCTTCATTTCAACAATTACAGGGTAAGTTTAACATGCCAACAACACATTTTTTCAGATACCTCCAAATCAGGAATTTCTTCAGGACACATTTTTTTTCACCTTTATTTAACCAGGTAAGCTAGTTGAGAACAAGTTCTCATTTGCAACTGCGACCTGGCTAAGATAAAGCATAGCAGTTCGACACATACAACAACACAGAGTTACACATGGAATGAACAAAACATACGGTCAATAATACAGTAGAAAAAAAGAAAACAAAGTCTATATACAGTGAGTGCAAATTAGGTCAAATAAGGGAGTTAAGGCAGTGGGCAGTGGGCATTCACTGGGCAGTGAATAAAACAAACTTAGGGAGGAGGCTTGTAATGTTAACATGCATGAAACCAAGGCTTTTACGGTTGCAGAAGTCAACAAATGAGAGAGCCTGGGAGATGGGAGTGGAGGTAGACACTGCAGGGCCTGGATTAACCTCTACATCGCCAGAGGAACAGAGGAGGAGTAGGATAAGGATGGCATTATCCACAGTATGGTATTAAGCCAAATAGTCCTACGGTAGATAGCCTGATCATTCTCAAACTCCATTCAAAAGGGTCAGTCTCTAGACTGTATGATGTGCTACAGGCCCACTTAGAGGTATCCACCGACACTATTAAAAGGGCTTGGGAACAAGATCTTGGTTCAGAAATCTCAGATGAGGACTGGGTAGAAGCTCTCAGGAATATAAACCATAGTTCAGTGAATGCCAGGCACAACCTTGTTCAGTTTAAGGTTATACATAGGTTACATTACTCAAAAGTAGAACTGCATAAAATATTCCACTGTGTGAGGGGACGTTGACCCACTTATTTTGGACATGTCCAAAGTTACATGCTTACTGGGCTCTCATTTTTGATTACTTATCTAATGCCTTCAATAGAGTTCTAGCCCCAGACCCATTGATCGCTCTGTTTAGTACAATTGATGGGAATAACCAGGAGGGGAGACTGTCTCTCTTTCTACTCTATTAGCCAAAAGGCTCATATTGCAATTTTGGAAATTGGAGACTGTACCTACCTAGATGTGGTTACGGGATTTAGGGAATGTAATACATATGGAAAAGATTCAATACAATACCTCCAATAGAAGTCCATTGTTTTACAAAATATGGCAGCCGATACTGGATAAATGGTCTAGTCAAGCTTCATAACTGGGTTGATGATCTGCTGCTACTCTGTGCTGTACTCCACTCAATTTTTTATTTTTGGCTTAACTGCACTGCTTGTAATGACTATATGCTGTCATCTTATACATGTACCACCTAATAGGATTTTATTTTGTGTATGTGTGAGTTAAGTGTTGTCCGGGTTAGGGAGGGTTTGGCCGGCAGGGATATCCTTGTCTCATCGCACATTAGCGACTCCTGTGGTGGGCCGGGGGCAGTGCACGCTGACACGGTAGCCAGGTGTACGGTGTTTTCCTCCAACGCATTGGTGCGGTTGGCTTCCGGGTTGGTTGTGTTTCGGAGGACGCTTGTCTATCGGCCTTCGCCTCTCCCGAGTCCGTACGGGAGTTGCAGCGATGAGGCAAGACTGTAACTATTACCAATTGGATACCACGAAAATGGGGGAGAAAAAAGGGGTGAAAAATACACAAAAAATAATAATAATAAGACAACTCAATCGAAGTGTATCAGTAATTGGGAGTTTTTATTATCCGTCTTTGACATTGGTTGTGTGTGTAGGTTCAGAAAGAGCTGAGGCAGAGCCAGAGAGGATCAGAGCTATGAACTGAGGTCCTGAGGTTAAAGAGTGAGAGGAAGCTGATACTGACCTACAAACCTTAGCGGATTTAGGTATGGGCACCCGCACAAACATTTTCAGAATGGTGACATTAGCACTATCGGTTTTCTATCGCTCATTTGCACGTCACGTCAATGACATCATGTCACCATGTGGGACTGAGGGTTAATTCACCTTGTCGGAGTGGGCGTCCTGATTCTAGTTTCTGAGCGAGGCATGCATGGGAAGGTCTCCCTCTCAGAAGTACGAGATGGCGGGGGTAGGTTGACCTCAGGTCTCCCCACTGGAAACCCGAGGTAGGGGGAGCAGGGGAATCTATCAAATAGCACACCTCTAACTTTATACAGTACTAATGCGATTAGTAAAATCAGTCACACTATGAAATGCTACCAAATAAACCACAATTCATTCATAATACTGTGAATATATAGTTTCACAGACATACTGTTGTTTTTTTTCTTGTTTATGTGAAGTTGTTAAGAATAATATATAACCAGTCTGCACACCACCAAGGTGAATTGGTTTAGTCTTGACTTTTGCTCGACAGTGTTGGGGGATGGGTAATGTATTAGATGCTCGAGTGCCAAATCAACACAAATGGATAAGAAAAGTATTAAGCCATCAGGTGCCCAGTTTAGGAAAAAAAGGAAAGAAGAAGAGGAGAAAAAGATAAAGATATGCAGCTATGTCATCTCTTTATGAGTATAATATTATGCATGTATTGAAATTGGCTAGTATAACACTTATGTTTGTTAGCCTATTTGCTATACATATCGCCCATTTTTTAACCTTTATTTTACCAGGCAAGTCAGTTAAGAACATATTCTTATTTACCGGGGAACAGTGAAAGTTTGATAAATTGTGCATAATGACATGCATATTTAATTGTGCAACAAATGTATTTAGGGTCTCAAACTCATATACCGTATTTCAATGCAAATTCAGGGGCACTTCTGAAATATTTTGGAGCACCCTCTGGCACTGGCCTTGTGCCTTGTTCAGGTGCAGAATGACAGATTTTTACATTGTCAGTTTAGGGATTTGATCCAGCAACCTTTTGGTTACTGGCCCAACATTCTAACCACTAGGCTACCTGCACAAAGGGTGACAATTTTCCATTTTCTGTCCAACTAGCTTACAGGACTTTGGATATAATTTCACACAATTTCATCATGATAATGTGTGTAGCCTGCAGCAAAACGATTACAACCTAAATAGCACATTATTGATTCGGTTAACTTTTATTGAGGTGACATCAAAGGTTTTCTGTGATTGTATTGACTAGGTCTTGAGCTCAGTAAGGGGAATTTCCAATGCTGTAGGCTAACTTAAAATACATCGATATTATGCTGATATTTTGTATATTTTGTGATATATGTAGTCTTTTGGGGTGTCTTATGCCTAAAATTAGCCAAGGAGGTTGTATGGTTCATTTGGTTCCTATTCTGAAAGTTTGATAAATTGTGCATAATGACATGTATCTTTAATTGTGCAGCAAATGTATTTAGGGTGTCAGACTCATATACTGTATTTCAATGCAAATTCAGGGGCACTTCTGAAATATTTTGGAGCACTGGCCATCTACCTCCTCAGCCACACAGGCCTCTTCAGAAATTATCTCGGAGCCTCAGGATGAGGAGCCATCCACCTCCTCAGTCACACAGGCCTCTTCAGAAATGATCTCGGAGCCTCAGGATGAGGAGCCATCCACCTCCTCAGCCACACAGGCCTCTTCAGAAATGATCTCGGAGCCTCAGGATGAGGAGCCATCCACCTCCTCAGTCACACAGGCCTCTTCAGAAATGATCTCGGAGCCTCAGGATGAGGAGCCATCCACCTCCTCAGTCACACAGGCCTCTTCCGAAATGATCTCGGAGCCTCAGGATGAGGAGCCATCCACCTCCTCAGTCACACAGGCCTCTTCAGAAATGATCTCGGAGCCTCAGGATGAGGAGCCATCCACCTCCTCAGCCACACAGGCCTCTTCAGAAATGATCTTGGAGCCTCAGGATGAGGAGCAATCCACCTCCTCAGCCACACAGGCCTCTTCAGAAATGATCTCGGAGCCTCAGGATGAGGAGCCATCTACCTCCTCAGCCACACAGGCCTCTTCAGTAAATGATCTCGGAGCCTCAGGATGAGGAGCCGTCCACCTCCTCAGTCATACAGGCCTCTTCAGAAATGATCTCGGAGCCTCAGGATGAGGAGCCGTCTACCTCCTCAGCCACACAGGCCTCTTCTGAAATGATCTCGAAGCCTCAGGATGAGGAGCCATCCACCTCCTCAGTCACACAGGCCTCTTCAGAAATGATCTCGGAGCCTCAGGATGAAGAGCCATCCACCTCCTCAGCCACACAGGTGTCTTCAAATCAAATCAAATCAAATTTTATTTGTCACATACACATGGTTAGCAGATGTTAATGCGAGTGTAGCGAAATGCTTGTGCTTCTAGTTCCGACAATGCAGTGATAACCAACAAGTAATCTAACTAACAATTCCAAAACTACTGTCTTATACACAGTGTAAGGGGATAAGGAATATGTACATAAGGATATATGAATGAGTGATGGTACAGAGCAGCATACAGTAGATGGTATCGAGTACAGTATATACATATGAGATGAGAGACACTTTTGTTTTTGCCTCTCATGTTGGCCCCATTATCATAAGACGGTCCTCGACAGTCCTCAAAATTAATGTTTAGCTCCTCTAATCTTTTGAGAATCAGGGATGCCAAATGTTGGCCCGTGGACTCCTCTGCCTCCAACAACCCCATAAAATGTTCCTTTATGTGGGGCTCCTCCTTGAGTGACACAATTCTAATCACAACTGACAACTGTTCAGTGTGGCTGACATCTGAGGTGCAATCTAGAATGATAGAGAAGTATTTTGCCAGCTTGATGTCACTCACCATTATTGAAATGACCTTGCTGCTCAACAAATCAATGAGTTCATTCTGTATTTGGTGGCCAAGGTAGCTGGTGGTGTGACACGAGGTCCCTTTTTGGTCACGGTTAAAGTGCTCTTTCATGACTGGATCAAATTGTGCCATCAGTTGAACCTCTTTGAGGAAATGTCCATTTGATGGAGAGTACAGTGTTTCTGTGTCCCCTTAGTGCCAGATTTCGAATTGCCAGACTGCACAATTGCAGTCAGACATGTCAATACCTCTCTCCATCTTATCCTCCAGAAGTGCCATCTTATGTTTATCAATTGTTTCCCCTTTTTTGATCCTCATTGCCAGTTCATTCCATGTTTTCATGCAGTTTTGGTGTCCTGGACTGCTGTCGTGTGAATTCAGCAAAGAACTTGCATGTTTCTCGTCTGTCAGTTCTGAGATTGCTAAATTTATTTTCTTCTTAGAAAATAGTTTGTAGCAGAAGAGGCTGTTGTTTCTTTCAGAATACATCAACCAACTTCTAGGGATTTTTTCACCACTCACCAAGGTCTTCCTGAAATACTGGTGGTGACAACTTTTTCCATCACTCTCATTCCTTGGGAAAACAAAGTTAGGTGGTACCTCACTTGGTCCTCTGCAAACTAGTTGTGTCTGAATTCTGTCAGTCAGAACTGAAGGCCAGTCAGCAGGGTCATTAGACAGTGGTTCCTCCTCAGCAGCAGGATCTGTAGACAGTGGTTCATCCTCAGCAGCAGGGTCTGTAGACAGTGGTTCATCCTCAGCAGCAGGGTCTGTAGACTGGTTCATCCTCAGCAGCAGGGTCTGTAGACAGTAGTTCATCCTCAGCAGCAGGGTCTGTAGACTGGTTCATCCTCAGCAGCAGGGTCTGTAGACAGTGGTTCATCCTCAGCAGCAGGGTCTGTAGACAGTGATTCGTCCTCAGCAGCAGGGTCTGTAGAAAGTGGTTCATCCTCAGCAGCAGGATTTGGTGGGGATGCTGCTACAGGCATTTCTAATGGAGAGCACATTGGAATTAGTTTACATACATCATTCACAGCATTTATTGTGGTGGAACATCCCACATACATACCCAGTAATAATAAAATCAGCATTGTTACCTACAATATGGAAACTTAAAACTTAAAACAAAAGGGATATTATTTATTGTTTATGTTATGCAGGGATGCACACAAACGCATGTGCGTGTACCCACAAACACACCTGAAGAATCCTACTGGGGAGAAGTGGAAGCAAACAGGTGTTCGTCCTCATCCTCAGGCTCAGACAACATGTGTAAAGATGTCATTCTTTCAGCGCCGACTGAGATGGCCGCCTCGCTTCGCGTTCCTAGGAAACTATGCAGTTTTTTGTTTTTTTACGTGTTATTTCTTACATTAGTACCCCAGGTCATCTTAGGTTTCATTACATACAGTCGAGAAGAACTACTGAATATAAGATCAGCGTCAACTCACCATCAGTACGACCAAGAATATGTTTTCCGCGACGCGGATCCTGTGTTCTGCCTTACAAACAGGACAACGGAATGGATCGCATGCAGCGACCCAAGGAAACCCCAGCATTCTTCTTGCCAATGTCCAGTCTCTTGACAACAAGGTTGACAAAATCCGAGCAAGGGTGGCATTCCAGAGGGACATCAGAGACTGCAACGTTCTCTGCTTCACGGAAACATGGCTTACTGGGAAGACGCTATCCGATGCGGTGCAGCCAACGGGTTTCTCCACGCATCGCGCCGACAGAAATAGACATCTTTCTGGTAAGAAGAGGGGCGGGGGCGTATGCCTCATGACTAACGAGACATGGTGTGATGAAGGAAACCGATTGAGTACAGTATATATGTATGCATATGAGATGAATAATGTAGGGTATGTAAACATTATATTAGGTAGCATTGTTTAAAGTGGCTAGTGATATATTTTACATAATTTCCCATCCATTCCCATTATTAAAGTGGCTGGAGTTGAGTCAGTGTCAGTGTCAGTGTGTTGGCAGCAGCCACTCAATGTTAGTAGTGGCTGTTTAACAGTCTGATGGCCTTGAGATAGAAGCTGTTTTTCAGTCTCTCGGTCCCAGCTTTGATGCACCTGTACTGACCTCGCTTTCTGGATGATAGCGGGGTGAACAGGCAGTGGCTCGGGTGGTTGTTGTCCTTGATGATCTTTATGGCCTTCCTGTAACATCGGGTGGTGTAGGTGTCCTGGAGGGCAGGTAGTTTGCCCCCGGTGATGCGTTGTGCAGACCTCACTACCCTCTGGAGAGCCTTACGGTTGTGGGCGGAGCAGTTGCCGTACCAGGCGGTGATACAGCCCGCCAGGATGCTCTCGATTGTGCATCTGTAGAAGTTTGTGAGTGCTTTTGGTGACAAGCCGAATTTCTTCAGCCTCCTGAGGTTGAAGAGGCGCTGCTGCGCCTTCTTCATGATGTTGTCTGTGTGAGTGGACCAATTCAGTTTGTCTGTGATGTGTATGCTGAGGAAATTAAAACTTACTACCCTCTCCACTACTATTCCATCGATGTGGATAGGGGGGTGTTCCCTCTGCTGTTTCCTGAAGTCCACAATCATCTCCTTAGTTTTGTTGACGTTGAGTGTGAGGTTATTTTCCTGACACCACACTCCGAGGGCCCTCACCTCTTCCCTGTAGGCCGTCTCGTCGTTGTTGGTAATCAAGCCTACCACTGTTGTGTCGTCCGCAAACTTGATGGTTGAGTTGGAGGCGTGCGTGGCCACGCAGTTGTGGGTGAACAGGGAGTACAGGAGAGGGCTCAGAAAGCACCCTTGTGGGGCCCCAGTGTTGAGGATCAGCGGGGTGGAGATGTTGTTGCCTACCCTCACCACCTGGGGGCGGCCCATCAGGAAGTCCAGTACCTAGGTGCACAGGGCGGGGTCGAGACCCAGGGTCTCGAGCTTGATGACGAGCTTGGAGGGTACTATGGTGTTGAATGCCGAGCTGTAGTCGATGAACAGCATTCTCACATAGGTATTCCTCTTGTCCAGATGGGTTAGGGCAGTGTGCAGTGTGGTTGAGATTGCATCGTCTGTGGACCTATTTGGGCAGTAAGCAAATTGGAGTGGGTCTAGGGTGTCAGGTAGGGTGGAGGTGATATGGTCCTTGACTAGTCTCTCAAAGCACTTCATGATGATGGAAGTGAGTGCTTAGCTTAGCTTTCTTGGGAACAGGAACAATGGTGGCCCTCTTGAAGCATGTGGGAACAGCAGACTGGTATAGGGATTGATTGAATATGTCCGTAAACACACCGGCCAGCTGGTCTGCGCATGCTCTGAGGGCGCGGCTGGGGATGCCGTCTGGGCCTGCAGCCTTGCGGGGGTTAACACGTTTAAATATTTTACTCACCTCGGCTGCAGTGAAGTAGAGTCCGCATGTTTTCGTTGCAGGCCGTGTCAGTGGCACTGTATTGTCCTCAAAGCGGGCAAAAAAGTTATTTAGTCTGCCTGGGAGCAAGGCATCCTGGTCTGTGACTGGGCTAGTTTTCTTCTTGTAGTCCGTGATTGACTGTAGACCCTGCCACATACCTCTTGTGTCTGAGCCGTTGAATTGAGATTCTACTTTGTCTCTATACTGACGCTTAGCTTGTTTGATAGCCTTACGGAGGGAATAGCTGCACTGTTTGTATTCGGTCATGTTACCAGTCACCTTGCCCTGATTAAAAGCAGTGGTTCGCGCTTTCAGTTTCATGCGAATGCTGCAATCAATCCGCGGTTTCTGGTTAGGGAATGTTTTAATCGTTGCTATGGGAACGACATCTTCAACGCACGTTCTAATGAACTCGCACACCGAATCAGTATTCGTCAATGTTGTTATCTGACGCAATACGAAACATATCCCAGTCCACGTGATGGAAGCAGTCTTGGAGTGTGGATCGGACCAGCGTTGGACAGACCTCAGCGTGGGAGCTTCTTATTTTAGTTTCTGTCTGTAGGCAGGGATCAACAAAATGGAGTCGTGGTCAGCTTTTCCGAAAGGAGGGCGGGGCAGGACCTTATATGCGTCGCGGAAGTTAGAGTAACAATGATCCAAGGTTTTTCCAGCCCTGGTTGCGCAATCGATATGCTGATACAATTTAGGGAGTCTTGTTTTCAGATTAGCCTTGTTAAAATCCCCAGCTACAATGAATGCAGCCTCGGGATGTATGGATTCCAGTTTGCAAAGAGTCAAATACCAAAGACCCTGTGATAAAGATTGAGGGCCAGTCCTTATCAGAGGAGGTGGGATCATACCGCTTCAGCATCTGTACAGTGGTGTGGTATGACATTTTGAACCAGATCCAACATGTGAGCAAGCTGATGCAGTCTCCCAGTATACATGTGGATGTTACAGTCAGTCTTCTCAGAAAGACAGAGAGGTCTCAGAAACTACAGGGCAACAGGCTTTATGACAGCACACACGTCAGCCAATGATATTCTACAACAAAAAAGGCTGAGGTCTACAAAGCGGCACTTTTCATACAAATCATTTGTTGAGCCTTTGAGTGATGCACTGAAGAAGCTGGAGGTGACATTTTTCAATGTTGTTGTTGATGCTGCAACCTCAGCCCTTCAGGAAAGATTTTACACATTGGAAAATGTGGGAGAGAAGTTTGGAGTGCTGTCAACCTTCCAAAGTCTCTCAAATGAGGAGCTGACAGAACAATGTGAGGCCCTTAGTGTGACACTGCACTATAAAGAACACTCAGACATGGATGGCAGAGAGCTTGCACAGGATCTGAAGAACTTGCCTGACTTGCCATTGAAGACCATGACCCTGTTTGAGCTGCTGATATTTATACACAAAAGGGAGCTCTCAGAAATGTATGCAAATTTGTGAACTGCTCTCAGAATTGGTCTTACTCTTCCAGTGACAGTAGCTGAAGCAGAGAGGAGCTTTTCAAAGCTGAAATTCATCAAATCCTACCTGAGGTCCACCATGCCACAGGAACTCCTTAGTGGTCTTGCTGTCATCAGTATTAACCATGCAATTGCTGGGCAGATTTCCTATGATGATGTAATTGATGACTTTGCATCAAGGAAGGCAAGAAAGGTCAGGGTTTAGATGGCAGTTTGGCAATTTAGTTTGTGTGTTTCTTGTTTGAAGTGCAATCGTGTAATAATTAGGTTCTCTTCTTTATAAAAGTGTGCTATTCTATGTGTGTATTTGTGTGATGTAGGATTTGTGCAATTTAGTTTTATGTGTGTTTATTGTTAGCAATAGGGTAATAGTGTAATAATTTGATTCTTTTTTATTTGTATTTGTATACTATAATTTGTTTCTATTTGTCTTTGTTACTTTTTTTATATTTATGAGTCTTATTTTTGTATATAGTTATATATTTATATAGTTTTAAATGTTATGATTATTTATTTGTGTTGTTCCAAATGTCTGAATAAATGTTTTGAAGGGGTGGTTCGCCCAGGGAGCCGTACAAGCTAGAACCACCACTGCAAAGGATCACCTCAGTGAGAGACACACTCAGAGAGAGACTAAAGGTTGCTCAGACCTGCGCTCTGACAGACAGAGAGGAAGAGGAGGATCCTGGACCTTGAAAACACCATCAAGACTGTGAGACTGATCAACTTTTCACCATATCAAAGCAAAAGGATTCTGTTACAGTTGACTATATTACTTTTTGTAGATATAACACCTTACAAAGATGTTACCACCACTGTACTGTGCTATCAATCATGTCAGCCATTATTGCCACCTCAGCTGATCTTGCATGCATACTGTACCAAGAGTAGTGTGAGTTATGGTGTGTTTTGGTCCCCAGTCGGAGAGGGAGCGGTTGGACCTGCACCCTCAGGTGTCAGTGCTGAAGGAGGGCAGGATGGCTGTCGATGAAGCACTGAAGGTTCGGTCCACCGCCCTGGTCCAGACTGTAGAGGAGACAGCCCAGCAGAGAGCTGAGTCCAGTGCACTACGGTACTGTCTGTCTGTCTTTGTCTGGTAATTGTGTCATGAAGTCATTATGTGCTGTTCATATTTATTTGTTGTGTTGAAATTGTCTGTTCAGGCTGTTGCAAGAGCAGATGATACAGTCCTTGTTTGACATTCAACACAGGCTCTCTGTGAAGACAAACAAGGTCCATGTGCCCACCAGCAGATAGAGAAACTGAAGGAAGAAATAGGTGAGTTTTGGTGGATGAAAGGGTTAATTAGACATTGTTATCAAACTCTGCTCTTGGTTTATTCAGTGATAAAATGTAATTATCGGCATGGCGCTACCCAGAGGGACGAGGTGACTGTGCTTCAGAATACTATCTCTGCTCTGGACAGGGAGAAGGATGCCCGGCAGGATGACGTGGATCAGAAAACTGAGAGCCTGGCCCTGCTGCAGGATGAGCTGTCCAGGATGGTAGGGCACTAGGTACCACTGACAGACCTGTATATGTGAGCCTGAGTACAGTTATAAGATCAGTCAAAAGGGGACACTGTTCTGTCTTTCATTCTGCAGGAAAATACTCTGTTACAGACATGGAGAACTCTCTATAGTAAGTGTAACCTTTTTCAGTATGAGGGAGAATTATCCGTTTGTGCATTTGTGTGAGAGGCATGTCGCCAGAATGTGTGTGCGTGGAGAGTGAATCAGTTATATTGTGTTGTACCTGAGCAGATTTGAGAGGGAGATAGCCAGTCTACGCAGACAACTTGACTCTGCCCAGGAGGAGCTGTCTGGAGTGGGGAGAGACAGGGAGATTGCCCTGAGAGAGAACAGGAGACTACAGGATGACCTAGCCACTATGACCAGAGAGAACCAGGTACAGACCAAAGTTTGATATCCAAGAGCTTTTATGAAGACAAATACTGTAGGAAAAGAGTCCAGTGGGGAGAGTTTGAGTTCTGTTTAATATGTTAAATCTTGTCTGTCCTTGCTCACCTCTAACCAACATCCTACTAAACTGAATTCACTTGCATTGTTGCAATTAGTGATGAGGACCCCTGTTCTGTCCCCACCATACAGCACGAGTGCCCTGCAGGCATACGAGGCCCAGGTGTCATCCCTGGCCAGGTCAGGGGCATGTCCCAGCTGGAGAAGGCACTGCAGGAGGCCCAGGGGAGAGCAAACCCTCTGACTGCATCCCAATCCACCACCCTTTTCACTTCCCGTAATGATTTAGCAACGGTGGAAACTTACACCACACACACACACATCATTTCCAGTTATAAGATTCAATCTTGCAGTTAATGTCTGCAGTATTCAGTGGTGGTGTTGAGGAGGGGGTAAGTAAACAGGGAGAAGTCTAGAATGTACTTGGGTAGGAGTTCCCTGAGTAGCTTCAGTGGCAGACTGCACAGGATATAGTGCAGCATCTCCGTGGTGACAGGCTTGTACCACATCTGTCTCTCAGGGAAGTGGATGTGTGGAGGTGCACCAATACGCTGTAGCATATAGCCAGCATCATTCTCCAGATGCTCATAGGAGCCAATGAAGTCATAGGACACAGCACATGGCTGGCACAGGTTGTAGATGGGCATCCAGTGCTCGTTCTTGCGCTCCACATCTTTGTCCAGCAGATAGCGCACAAACTCTGAAAATGTCACATCATCCCCAGCCACTGCTGTATCCTTGGAATGACACTTTTTGTAGCGCCTGATGATCTCAGCACCGTACTTCTCCTGGTAGGCCTTGATCCCCCCCAAACTTGTAGGCGGAGAGCAGGCGCTCCATGGGCTCCCGCACAAACATGAACTTGAAGTAGTGTTTTAGCCTGTCTGTTTTAGCGGATCTCCTCGGGCTTCAGGGAGGACAGGAATAGCAGGTCACTCTTGTGGTCCATCTTGATGCTGACGTCCACGTTCTCCAGAGTCCCACTCAGGACCTTCAGAACCCTCTTCCAGTTGGAGCAGGCCACCTTGGGGACGTAGCAGCAGAGGAAGCAGTGCTCGTCGTTCACCAGGACATGCTGCAGCAGGGTTTTCCTCTGCAGGGGGTCAGGGACCTCACACTGTGAGGCATGTTCTTCTGACCACATATGGTCCGGATGGTGCGGTTACGGATCTCCTGGAGAATCTGATTGGGGACATGAAAATGTTTTGACATATAACTGTTATTATGTAAGAGTTACACAAAATAATAATGCATGTATAATACAATATCACTCACATCAATATAATACCTACACAACATGTTATGATATGCATTCCATCAAAGAGTGGACAACTAACAAAATGTAAACAATGTAGCAAATGCATTATGACATTTTCATGATATAGCCAAGGGATGGGCAACTTTGATAGGGTGGGAGCCGCAACAAATCTGAACTCATGAGGGGCAACAGTGGCTCATGGGTCTGCGTACCCACACATGCAGTCAGCCGGTGTCACGTCTGCTTCTGCTCCTCCCCTCCGGCGTATGACGTGACCAGAGTACTAACCACCGGTCCTGAGATTCATCATTACGCACACCTGGCAGTCATCATTACGTGCACCTGTGAATCATTATGATTCACACCTGGACTCCATTACCTTCATAATTTCCTCCCCTTTATATGTCACTCTCCCATGTTCACTCACTAGTTGGTATTGTTCTTGTGTTTTGGCGTACTGCCTTATGTTAGTGTCATGTTCTTGGTTTTATTAAAATGTTGCACCTGCTTCACCACCCCATCATCACACCCGGCAATAGCCCAATTCTACACATCTTGCTATGGGGCACAGAGAAAATGTTGCAGTTTAAAGAAAGTTTGCTGCAATTCTAAACATTTTGCCATGGAGTGGAGAGAAATGTTTGCAGTTTTGAATATGATATCTGATTGAGACTGATTAACAAAATCAATGGAGTAAGGTAATTTGACCATGATTACAAGTTTAGATAGCTGGTAAGACCAATCTAAAAATGTGTTTGCTGGCTTTTTATTTAACTAGTCAACTCATCTAATTGAGTGACTGATATAACAACAGAAACTGCGGATGCACAACCAAATTTCGAAATTGCACCTGTATTCTACTATAGATACATGGCGAGGCGTGGCTTAACGTGACCATGGCCCCGTAGGGTACTCATATTTCTCCATTGTAATTAGCCTAACTTTTGCTGGCATCCTAAGCAAACTGACACTCTTTTTTTGTCGTTTCAATAAATGTTTTCAGCAGCCTCACGTGTTAACATACGTGGCTGTCACAACAACAAATGATTTGCATGATACTTGTTCTGCCACTAATTTGTTACCCGACCTGCTGACTAACAGAAACTATCGTATCATACTCACGTCACTGTTTGTTTACCCCCAGCTTTTTTTCCCCCAGTAAACTAACTTCTCTCGATAGCCAGTCAATCTAGATCTAATTCGCTAGTCTTTGATAAATTGCCTAACTACTTGCAGTCTTTGCAAATTGAACGGCCAAAGGCTATTTAGAAAAATGTATTATTGTTGGCTTGCCTATGTCCTTTCAACTTGCCGGAGATCAGCTGGGGAGAAAATACTACCAAATAGTTAATTATGTACACCTACTTGTTGGAATTTCCAGATTTCCATTTCCAAATCTCCACATGCAGAAGAATAGTAGAGCTGATATTTGGATGGATATAGCTCACTAGTCCTTACTACAATCTAACTAGCAAGCTTTATGCAATACACATTGCTAGTTAGATACAAACAAGTACGGGTGACTTACCGGTAATGAAGTGCATCGCGGAGTAATAGCCTGAAATCATGAGGTTCGTCTAACTTGGTACTTGGGCAGTTGATCAAACTTCATTTGGTCTTTTTCGCCTACTATTTGTCAAACAAAACGGCACGCCACAGCTTTTTGTTATTTTAAAAGCAAGGTTAGCTAGTTAAGAAAGTCAGTTGGAATCGTCTCTTTGGCAGTGGTGCGACGCAAACAGGGTGGCGTGAGTGGTGAAACAGAAGAGTTCTCTGTTCTTTTGAGTTTTGATGTTGATTCTTTGCCCAGCAAAGTGATGTCATGATATATAATTTATCCTATACAAGCTTTTGTACCGAATACAATACGCTGTTAGATGTCAAGTTTATGGGCATGTGGCAACAGCGTGTAGGAGGGATGTTCCTAGGTGTGAGAAGTGTTCAGAATGGAATGAGACAAAGGAATGGGTTGCATTGGGGAAAGTAGTGGTATGTGTTAATTGTAGGGGTGCCCATGGGGCTCGGGATCAGAAATGTCCCGTGCAAGAGAGGCAGGTTGAGGTTTCCAGGGTTAGAGTAGTGCAGAAGTTGTCATATGTTGAGGCAGTGAAGAAAGTAGAGAAAGATGGGTCAAGGGGGAGGGATCCTGAGAGGAGTGGTGTGAGTAGTAGATATGTATCAGTACAGAGGGATAGGCCAACAAGTGAGTAGGATTTCAGTAGGATTTTTAGCATTTATAGCAATGGTTATCAACTGTACTGCAGGGATGGAATGCAAGTCACAGAAAATTGAAGTTGTGGTGACAGCTGCAGAGGTTTTTGAGTGTGCGAGTTACAGGGTGTGTTAAGTGGTGGTGTCCCATCCTTTCAGGTTGTTGAACTGAGGAAGGACTAAATATATTTAAATAGTGGTGTAAGGTGGTATTTTTTTGTGAGTATAGTGTTAGATGCTAGGTTTATTTTTTCAAGCAATGTATAAGGGAGTTGTACTCCAGTCTAGTAGGTGGCGGTAATGCAACATTTATTGTATGCCAACCGCCAGTAAACCTCATCGAAGAAGAAGCCTCTTCGGCTGATAATCATGATGTACAATTCCATGTGACAGTCTGTTCATGCTAACATTTTTATGTTTAGAATCCAAGTGGTTTTAGGTATGATGTCGTTTGTTGATTAAGGCGACATGGAAGTATGTTAAAAATTACCAACCAAGAATATCCTAAATGTTTATAGAATGAAGAAAAATACAGCTGATTATGAGAAATTAGTCAAGTAGACAATTTAAAATAGGAGTAACGGGAGTACCTCAAGTGGGCTACTGCTGGAAATCGTAACGGTTTTAAAAGTCTTCCGTTTACCAGAGATTCTGCATCCAAAGATGGATCAGGATGACGAGCTTGTCTGAGGTAGTATGACCTTGCTGCTTCCCCGATGTGGAGGTGTCTCCATACTATTCAGCATTCCTTTCTCTATCATGAACAGAAGCCCCCCAGACGCCACGATGACAGCGAACGTCAACACCGACAGCGGATCTGCACATTCTGCACAGTTCACTGTTCGTCTGAAGTTTATCACGTACCTGCTCCTGGCCCCTCCAGAGCTTTTCATTCCGAAATTCTGCTTTCACTGGAGGTATCATCGGTCGCTGAATGATATCTGTTGGGTAGCCTATGTTATTGTTTTGTTTCTATGAGGAGAAAAAAATGGAACTACCACGTACCATAACTTCTGACTGCAGTAGGCCACTACAACCAAAAAAACGAAAGCGTCAATCAGAGGGGATTGTAGGAATTGTAGTTGTGGACTAAATATCGTCCCAATGGGGGTGACTCAATGGTATTTCTTTGATTCCTCGCTTCCTCTCTCACATTAACATTTTCGTAATTTAGCATGCGCTCTGATCCAGTGTGACTTACTTGCTCAATTAGGGGTAAGTTCCTTGCTCGAGGGCACATCGACAGTTTATTTTCTCTCACCTAATAGGGTATTCGAATCAGTGACAGTATTTCCCCTATATTCATCTGAATTCTCTGTTTCACGGAAACATGGCTCACTCGGGATATGTTATCAGAGTCGGTACAGCCACCTGGTTTAGTCACGCATAGTGCCGACAGAAACAAACATCTCTCTGGTAAGAAGAAGGGCCTTATGCCTCATGATTAACGAGTTGTGGTGTGATCATAACAACATACAGGAACTCAAGTCCTTTTGTTCACCGGACCTAGAATTCCTTACAATCAAATGTCGACTGCATTATCTACCAAGAGAATTCTCTTCGATTGTCTTGCTCCCAGACAAACTAAACAACTCCTTTGCTCACAGCCCTCTCCTGTATTCCCTGTTCACCCATGACTGCGTGACCATGCACGCCTCCAAGTCAATCATCATGTTTGCAAACGACGCTACAGTAGTAGGCTTGATTACCAACAACAACGAAACGGCCTACAGGGAGGAGGTAAGGGCTCTCGGAGTGTGGTGTCAGGAAAATAACCTCACACTCAACGGCAACAAAACAAAGGAGATGATCGTGGACTTCAGGAAACAGTAGAGGGAGCACCCCCCTATCCACATCGACGGGACAGTAGTGGAGAAGGTGGGAAGTTTTAAGTTCCTCTGCGTACACATAACAGACAAACTGAAATGATCCACCCACACAGACAGCGTGGTGAAGAAGGCAGCAGCGCCTCTTCAACCTCAGGCGGCTGAAGAATTTTGGCTTGTCACCAAAAACACTCACAAACTTTTACAGATGCACAATCGAGAGCTTCCTGTCGGGCTGTATCACCGCCTGGTACGGCAACTGCTCCGCCCACAACCGTAAGGCTCTCCAAAGCGTAGTGAGGTCTGCACAATGCATCACCAGAGGCAAACTACCTGCCCTCCAGGGCACATACACCACCCGATGTCACAGGAAGGCCAAAAATATCATCAAGGACAACAACCACCCGAGCCACTGCCTGTTCACCCCGCTATCATCCAGAAGGCGAGGTCAGTACAGGTGCATCAAAGCTGGGACCGAGAGACTGAAAAACAGCTTATATCTCAAGGCCATTAATAATAATAATAATAATAATAATATATGCCATTTAGCAGACGCTTTTATCCAAAGCGACTTACAGTCATGTGTGCATACATTCTACGTATGGGTGGTCCCGGGAATCGAACCCACTACCCTGGCGTTACAAGCGCCATGCTCTACCAACTGAGCTACAGAAGGACCAGAACACCATTAGACTGTTAAACAGTCATCACTAACATTGAGTGGCTGCTGCCAACATACTGACGCAAATCTCTAGCCACAACAATATTTTAAAATTGGATTCAATATATTTATCATTAGTCACTTTAAACAATGCCACTTTATAATATTTACATACCCATATCATATGTATATACTGTACTCTATACCATCTACTACATCTTGCATATGCCGTTTGGCCATTGCTCATCCATATATTTATATGTACATGTTCTTATTCATTCCTTTACACTTGTGTGTATAAGGTAGTTGTTGTGAAATGGTTAGATTATTTTTAAAATCTTTATTTAACTAGGCAAGTCAGTTAAGAACAAATTCTTATTTTCATTGACAGGCTACCGGGAACAGTGGGTTAACTGCCTGTTCAGGGGTAGAATGACAGATTTGTACCTTGTCAGCTCGGGGATTTAAACTTGCAACCTTTCAGTTACTAGTCCAACGCTCTAACCACTAGGCTACCCTGCCGCCCCAGTTAGATGTTAGATATTACTGCACGGTCAGAACTAGAAGCACAAGCATTTTGCTACACTCGCATTAACATCTGCTAACCATGTGTATGTGACCAATAAAATGTGATTTTAGAGGAGGGCCCTAAAAATTGTCAAAGACTACAGCCACCCAAGTCATAGACTGTTCTCTCTGCTACCCCCAAGCCATAAGACTGCTGAATAGGTAGTCTGGGTAGCTATTGGTTAACTATTTAACGATCTGCATTGACCCCTTTTTTGCACTAACACTTTTGACTCATCACATACGCTGCTGTTACTGCTTATTATCTATCCTGTTGCCTAGTCACGTTATCCCTACCTATACAGTATGCACATGTCTACCTCAATTACCTCGTACCCCTGCAAATCGACTTAGTACTGGTACTCGGTGTATATAGCCAAGTTGTTGTTACTCGTTTTGTATTTATTCCTCATGTTCTTCTTTCAAATTATTTATCTTTTTTTCCTCTGCATTGTTGGGAAGGGCCGAAAGTAAACATTTCACTGTTAGTCTACTCCTGTTACCAAAGCAAGTGACAAAAACAATTAGATTTTATTTAGATTTGTTTATTAGTCACATGCACAGCGTACGCAGGGTACAAAAAAAGAGAAATGAATGAGAAAATAATTATTAAAAAAATAATATACACATTTACAACTGTAGCAATGATAAATGTCCATTGGGGGGTGGGGGCAGGGGAAGTGTCTATTGTGGGTGTAGAATGCCCATAGGGGGAGAAGCCCGGGAGTGAAGTGTGAAGTCAATGAGACAATAATGCAAATTATAATAATATACACATTTACAACTGTAACAATGTCCATTGGGGGGTGTGGGCAGGGTAAATGTTTGTTGGGGGGTAGGAAGTCACAGGGGCAGGAGGGAGAAAGGAGGAGCAGATAGCTGCCACAGAGGGATGGCCCTCTGACCTTCTCATCCAATGGGTTTTGAGAAGAAGGCAAGGAGAGAGGATATGAGGAATCAAGGGAATGTATTGATATTCTCCCTGAGTCTGGGAGCTGACAGAGGAAGTGAAGGACTTGTGTATATATAAATGATTGATCCTATACCGACTCCTACTGGAAGACCAGCCTACCTACAGCTGCAAGCAGCTGTTTTCAGTTTCTGACTGCATTAGTTTATGAATGCCCTTCCAGCAGCATTTTTGCACATCGATCTGATAAAAGGTTGCCTACATTTTTTTTCATGACTTTAAGCCTAGAACTATCAGGGTGGTGTTAAATCACTGAAATGGTCCCAAACTCTTTAGGCCTTTATGCTTTAGGAATTATTAAAGCACCCACTCCCATTGTAAGTAAAATAGTAATTCATCTGGTTCCTTTTGCCAGGGTTGGCTCAAGATGCACAGTACAAAGAAGTCAGTCATGCCAGTCTTGATCAGAGAACAATAACGATGTGAATACGTTATGCCTCATAAATGAATTGAGAAAGCGCACATTCTTCACATATAATTTTTTTCATAATATTTTGAGATCCATTGCACAACGGCTGACGGAAGGGAAATTTTGATTCGTGCAATACTAATTATACAAGACAGAAATATGATAGCCACTGCACCGTAACAGACTGAGACAAACAAGCACCTCCACTCCGAATAAAATATTAGGCCTATACAAGATCAATAGCCAAAGCTATTTGTGTGAATATATGCTATATACAGGCAACCATTTTCGACCAACAGATGAGCGGCATCGCAGAGGAGATCGGTTGTGGACGTTAGGTGATTTTTGTGCCAAGCACAGCCTCCGCCAGCCCCACCCTCCCGCCTCATGTGCTTGCAGGTTTCTGTTCGATTGTCTGTGCGCTTTGCCGTGCGTGCGTGTCGGTGCGAGCACCCGCAGCATCAGTAACACAAAGAGGGTCGAAGAGCTGTGGATGGGAGATACAAGGCGCAGTGGGCAACTTCAAGACCGATTTGCGGGCAAACAAGATCACTTATAAGGTGGTGGGAGCTTGTCCTTTACTCTTGCATATTTTCTTAGGCATAAATGGTTTCTTTATTTTCAATAAGATGCTGACCTTGTCACAGCCTTTCATTTTCATTGACCTGCTGACGATTGCTCCATCGTTCAGAGATGTGTGTGCACTGGGAAAGGACAGTGTCGTTTCATTTGATTATAAATGCGTAAATATATTTGGCATGGCTCGAATTGTGGAGGTCGTTTATGTTGGCTACTTGTTTCAATTTACAGAAAGCATATTTGTGATAAAATATGAAATAAACGATAGATGCTTTGTTCTCCATATGCTTAAGACAGCCTTTTTATATCAATGTATAACCAGGATTGCAGCTCCTACGTTATATTATAAACCCTTATGTTTTATCCCTGCATCTCTTTGTAGGCTACCTGTGCTGTGCCATATCCTATTGTGTCATGGACCAGAGAGATGGCATTATGCTTTTCACGCAATATTGTTTCTACTCGTATCCCCAGATATCAGATGGAATGTCTAAAATCAG
The DNA here is from genome assembly GCF_023373465.1 of Oncorhynchus keta. Lineage (NCBI taxonomy): Eukaryota > Metazoa > Chordata > Actinopteri > Salmoniformes > Salmonidae > Oncorhynchus > Oncorhynchus keta. The sequence continues at coordinate 71,871,470 of NC_068421.1, forward strand.
AAATCATTGTCTCAAACCTTGTAACACGGAAGGCGCTTAAACGCGGGTTTGTTGAGTTTCTGCCAATGGTTTTGGCCTCGTTTTCTTCAATGCAGCATGTACCGTTGTAAATTGCAATTTTTCCTTTGATCTTAATATAGAGAACATGAATAATTGAATTTAGCCAGAAATTGACATTCAGAGCTGTTATCTGCAGTAAATACACTGTATCTTGGTTGGGTGATGCTGAGTTGTGTTCCTATCAGTTATGGTTGGCTTCTTTTGAGTAACTAATTAGCTTACACATTGCAGAGTAAGCAATTTGATGATCCAGTAAGGCCCCATACCTTTATGTGTGATGTAGCCTGTAGAAAAACATCATTTTAAATGGCCAGCCATGTTTATGTCTCCAAGCCAGGGAGGGGAGCATTGTTGACATTAGGCCTCTGAGAGAGTTTCATATCTCATAGCACATATACTACCTTTCAAAAGTTTGGGGTCACTTAGAAATGTCCTTGTTTTTTAAATAAAAGCAAAAAAATGTTGTCCATTAAAATAACATACAATTTATCAGAAAGGCAGTGTAGACATTGTTAATGTTAATGTTGTAAATTACTATTGTAGCTAGAAATGGCTGTTTTTTATGGAATGTCTACATACAGTTGAAGTCAGAAGTTTACATACACTTAGGTTGGAGTCATTAAAAAACGTTTCTCAACCACTCCACAAAGTTCTTGTTAACAAACTATCGTTTTGGCAAGTTGGTTAGGACATCTACTTACTGCATGACACAAGTCATTTTTCAAACAATTGTTTACAGACAGATTATTTCATACACTAAGTTGACTGTGTATTTAAACAGCTTGGAAAATTCCAGAAAATTATGTCATGGCTTTAGGAGCTTCTGATAGGCCAACTGACACCATTTGAGTCAATTGGAGGTGTATCTGTGGATCAATTTCAAGGCCAACCTTCAAACTCAGTGCCTCTTTTGCTTGACATCATGGGAAAATCAAAATAAATCAACCAAGACCTCAGAAAAACAAATGTAGACCTCTACAAGTTTGGTTCATCCTTGGGAGCAATTTCCAAACGCCTGAAGGTACCACGTTCATCTGTACAAACAATAGTACGCAAGTATAAACACCATGGGACCACACAGCCGTCATAACGCTCAGGAATGAGACGCATTCTGTCTCCTAGAGATGAATGTACTTTGGTGCGAAAAGTGCAAATCAATTCCAGAACAACAGCAAAGGACCTTGTGAAGATGCTGGAGGAAACAGGTACAAAAGTATCTATATCCACAGTAAAACGAGTCCTATATCGACATAACCTGAAATGCCACTCAGCAAGGAAGAAGCCATTGCTCCAAAACCGCCATAAAAAGACAGACTATGGTTTGCAACTGCACATGGGGACAAAGATCGTACTTTTTGGAGAAATGTCCTCTGATCTGATGAAACAAAAATAGAAGTCTTTGGCCATAATGACTATTGTTATGTTTGGAGGAAAAAGGGGGAGGCTTGCAAGCTGAAAAACATTATCCCAACCGTGAAGCATGGGGGTGGCAGCATTATGTTGTGGTGGTGCTTTGGTGCAGGAGGGACTGGTGCACTTCACAAAATAAATGGCATCATGAGGATGGAAAATTATGTGGATATATTGAAGCAACATCTCAAGACATTAGTCAGGAAGTTAAAGCTTGGTCGCAAATGGGTCTTCCAAATGGATCATTCCAAAGTTGTGCCAAAATGGCTTAAGGACAACAAAGTCAAGGTATTGGAGTGGCCATCACAAAGCCCTGACCTCAATCCTATAGACAATTTGTGGGCAGAACTGAAAAAGCATGTGTGAGCAAGGAGGCCTACAAACCTGACCCAGTTACACCAGCTCTGTCAGGAGGAATTGGCCAAAATTCACCCAACTTATTGTGGGAACGTTGTGGAAGGCTACCCGAAACGTTTGACCCAAGTTAAACAATTTAAAGGCAATGCTACCAAATACTAATTGAGTGTATGTAAACTTCTGACCCACTGGGAATGTGATGAAAGATATTACATCTGAAATAAATCATTCTCTCTACTATTATTCTGACATTTCACATTCTTAAAATAAAGTGGTGATCCTAACTGACCTAAGACAGGGAATTTTTACTAGGATTAAATGTCAGGAATTGTGAAAAACTGAGTTTAAATGTATTTGACTAAGGTGTATGTAAACTTCCAACTTCAACATTAGGTCTACAGAGGTCCATTATCAGCAAACATCACTCCTATCTTCCAATGGCACGTTGTGTTAGCTAATCCAAGTTTATAATTATAAAAGGCTACGATCATTAGAAAACCCTTTTGCAATCATGTTAGCACAGCTGAAAACCGTTGTGCTGATTGAAGAAGCAATAAACCTGGCCTTCTTTATACTAGTTGAGTATCTGGAGCATCAGCACTTATGGGTTCGATTACAGGCTCAAAATGGCCAGAAACAAATAACTTTCTTCTGAAACTTGTTTGTCTATTCTTGCTAACACAATGTGCCATTGGAACACAGGAGTGATGGTTGCTGATAATGGGCCTCTGTACGCCTATGTAGATATTCCATTAAAAATCTGCCGTTTCCAGCTACAATAGTCATTTACAACATTAACATTGTTTACTCTATATTTTTGATCAATTTAATGTTATTTTAATGGACAAAAAAAATGTGCTTTTCTTTCAAAACCCAAGACATTTCTAAGTGACCCCAAACTTTTGAACGGTAGTGTACATCGAACCCTAAATGACCTTAGAGTGCCTAGGTCCATGTCTTAAATAAGACCAAAGTGCTTTGGCGAGTATAATTATATCCCTGCTTGGATGGATGGTTGGGTAGGTAGTTGATAAATTGTATTTGTATTTATTATGGATCCCCAGCAGCTACTCTTCCTGGGGTCCAGCAAAATTAAGGCAGTTTATACAATTTTAAAACATTATAAAACATTCACAGATTTCACAACAGACTATGTGCCATCAGGCCCCTACTCCACCACTACCACATATCTACAGTGCTAAATTCATGTGTATGTATAGTGTGTGTGTGTGTGTGTGTGTGTGTGTGTGTGTGTGTGTGTGTGTGTGTGTGTGTGTGTGTGTGTGTGTGTGTGTGTGTGTGTGTGTGTGTGTGTGTGTGTGTGTGTGTGTGTGTGTGTGTGTGTGTGTGTGTGTGTATGCATGTGTCTGTGCTAATGTTTGTGTTGCTTCACAGTCCCCGCTGTTCCATAAGGTGTTTTTTTTATCTGTTTTTAAATCTAATTTTACTGCTTGCGTCAGTTACTTCATGTGGAATAGAGTTCCATGTAGTCATGGCTCTATGTAGTACTGTGTGCCTCCCATAAGAGACCTCTTGTGACATGTCTTGTGGGGTATGCATGGGTGTCCGAGCTGTGTGCCAGTAGTTTAGACAGACAACTCTCATTAATAAAAGTAGTGATGAAGTCAATCTCTCCTCCACTTTGAGCCAGGAGAGATTGACATGCATATTATTAATATTAGCTCTTTGTGTACATCCATGCAATTTTCCTAAGTCCTTTTTTTGTGGCACCTGACCACACGACTGAACAGTAGTCAAGGTGCGACAAAACTAGGGCCTGTACGACCTGCCTTGTTGATAGTGTTGTTAAGAAGGCAGAGCATCGCTTTATTATAGACAGACTTCTCCCCATCTTAACTACAACTGCATCAATATGTTTTGACCATGACAGTTAACAATCTAGAGTTATTCCAAGCAGTTTAGTCATCTCATCTTGCTCAATTTCCACTTTATTTATTACAAGATTTAGTTGAAGTTTAGGGTTTAGTGTTCCGTTCCAAATACAATGCGTTTAGTTTTAGAAATATTTAGGGCTAACTTATTCCTTGCCACCCACTCTGAAACTAACTGCAGCTCTTTGTTGAGTGTTGCAGTCATTTCAGTCGCTGTAGTAATTGACGTGTATAGTGTTGAGTCATTCCCATAGATAGACACTCTGGCTTTACTAAAAGTGAGTGGCATGAAAGTTAGTAAAAATTGAAAAGAGCAAGGAGCCTAAACAGCTACCCTGGGGAATTCCTGATTCTAAATTGATTATATTTGATAGGCTTCCATTAAAGAACACCCTATGTGTTCTTTATCCACATTGTAGCACAGGGTGTAAAGCTATAACACATACATTTTTCCAGCAGCAGACTATGATCAATAATGTCAAAAGCTGCACTGAAGTCTAACAAGACAGCCCCCACAAACATTTTATCATCAATTTATCTCAGCCAATCATCAGTAATTTGTGTAAGTCTGTGCTTGTTGAGAGTCCTTTCCTATAAGCATGCTAAAAATCTGTTTTCAATTTGTTTACTGTAAAATAGCATTGTATCTGGTCAAACACATTTTTTCCCCAGAAGTTTACTAAGGGTTGGTAACAGGCTGATTGGTCGGCTAGTTGAGCCAGTAAAGGGGGCTTTACTATTCTTGGGTAGCGGAATGACTTCAGCTTCCCTCCAGGCCTGAGAGCACACGCTCCCTAGTAGGCTTAAATTGAAGATGTGGCAAATAGGTTTGGCAATATCGTCTGCTATTATCCTCAGTCATTTTCCATCTAGATTGTCATTGTTGATAGACAACAATTTTTCCACCTCTTCCACACTGACTTTACAGAATTCAAAAGTACAATTCTTGTCTTTCATAATTTGGTCCGATATACTTGGATGTGTAGTGTCAGCGTTTGTTGCTGGCATGTCATCCCTAAGTTTGCTTATCTTGCCAATGAAAAAGTAATTAAAGTAGTTTGCAATATCAGTGGGCTTTGTGATGAATGAGCCATCTGATTCAATAAATGAAGGAGCTGAGTTGGCCCCAAAGCTTTTTACTATCATTCTTTGTATAATTTATCTTTGTTTCATAGTGTAGTTTATTTTTATTTAGTTTAGTCACATGATTTCTTAATTTGCAGTACGTTTGCCAATCAGTTGGGCTGCCAGACTTATTTGCCATTCCTTTTGCCTCATCCCTCTCAACCATACAATTTTTAAATTCCTCATCAATCCAAGGGGATTTAACAGTTTTTACAGTCATTTTCTTAATGGTTGTGAGCTTATTAGTAACTGGAATAAGTAGTTTCATAAATGTGTCAAGTGCAGCGTCTGGTTGCTCCTCATTACACACCAAAGACCAGCAAATATTCTTTACATAATCAACATATGAATCACTACAAAACTTCTTGTATGACCTCTTATACACTATACATTCCCAGTCTTTGGAACTTTGTTTTTTTTTGGTGATCACTACATCCTATGGATTTGGATACTGCTTTAAAGCAAATATCAAGGAAAACCAAAGTTTCAGTAACTACCTTGCGAAGGTGTAAGGTCCTCTGCCTTTGACCAAAGTGCTTGTTGTTTCTCAGATTGTACAGTCAAGTCGTCTCTTGCTAGACAGAAACATAATTTGTCAAAGACATACAGTATTGCTTTTTTTCCAATTAGTAAGTCGCTCTGGATAAGAGCGTCTGCTAAATGACTTAAATGTTAAATGTTAAATGTTGTTTGTTTATACATTTGGGTCTGTAACCCTTGGCATCTATGGTGGGGCAGGCTACATGTAGCAAATAGTGTTATTGATATACTGTAAGAAAATACAAATGGAAATGAGCTCGGTATATTTAAAATAGCATATTGAGGGTATGTCAGAAAATTATATCTCTGTGGCACACAGTGTAATTACATCACTTGACTCCTTCCCAGGTCTGTCCTAATTGTTATCTGGCCCTCTGTGCTGTAAGTTTTGGACTCCTGAGTGGTGCTGCGGTCTAAGACACTGCATCTCAATGCAAGAGGTGTCACTACAGTCTCTGGTTCAAATCCAGGCTGTATCACATCTGGCCGTGATTGGGAGTCCCATAGGGTGGTGCACAATTGGCCCAGCGTCACTGGGGTAGGCTTTCATTGTAATTAAGAATTTGTTCATAACTGACTTGCCTAGTTAAATAAAACTATAATATTACGTTTTGACCGATTTGGTGAATTGACATGCATCCTGTTTTCCCAGCATTGCCTACAAACTACTCTATGGAGTTTTTAAAATATATATACATTCAGTACTGGCTCCCTCTTCCATAAGTGGATCTAAGCCCTTCCTATGAAGTATGATCCATGAGCCTCTTGCAATTGCATCTGATCCAATCACACTATTCAAACACGACAAAATCCCTGTAGTACCACAGACTTAAATCCATCAGGACATTTCTAAATTGGACCAGCTTATCATAATGCATCATCGGACAGGCCAATCATACTGGAGGAATTCCAATAATTACACATTTGCGTTCAAATTAAAAGCCACACTTATGATCCCTGAATGAATTAATGCGATATACGATATAAGAAAAAAAGGCTGCAACTGTATGACTAAGAATCATCGCTGCAGGCTGTTGATCTTGGACTGTAAACCTCCCAGCTCATGTAATGTTGAATGATTTAGACTTATTCTCCTCTCATTCCCATTCTGTGTTTTGTCGGAGTTTCTATGAATTAAGCCAGTCAGAGAGCAGTGAGTCTATGATGTGTTATACTTTTGTAATGTCAGCCAGCCTCCAGGCTGGTAAAGCCCCATCATTACTACTGTACTGTATATCCCTATGAGGCTGTAGTGTGATACTACTGCCAATTCCCTCCTGTAACACGACACCGTTCCAACCCCATTATGATGCTGGAGGAGACCGTTACAACTGTGAAATGATTATGGGTGACTTGTAGCTAAATAAGATTATTTGTTATCTGTTGAGGTTACTGTAAATGATCTCAGATTACAATAAAACATATTACTCGATGGAACTCGTATAGCTTTACCCTATAATGGAATTTGGTGTTAAGTCCAATAAAGCATTGTGAGTTTAAGATCATCCTGTGACATCTCTTTAGATCTAATGAGTTCTAACCCTCTCAGAATTGTATAATCCGATGAAATATCATGTTACTGTTAGAACCCTTTGACAACATAATGATTCCACCAGCATATTCTCAGTGAAGGAGTCCACAAAGGCTCTGAATTCCTCAAGACTACAAGGCAGATCTCTTGACATTAGAGAAGTTCTATGGGAGACTGCAATAACATTATGAAGCATGAGGACTATAATGGGTACAGATACAGTTACACACACATTTACAGTTACAATGATTGGCTGTGTGTGTGTGCGCGCGTCAGCCAGTTGAAATTATGAATGCCACTTTGTTCTCACCCTGCACTGGCTGATCTGGCTAAGAAACAAAGTATTACTTTGTGCCTCTTCAGACACAGCAGAACACACGGCATCTAGTCTATCACAGGCCAAAAGACCACCCCTCCCTCCCTCTCCTCAGAGACGCTTTCTCCTGCCCACTCACACATTTACAGTGCCTTCAGAAAGTATTCATACCCCTTGACTTATTCCACATTTTGTTGTGTTACAACCTGAATTCAATCCTTTTTCTCTCTCTCACATGTCTACACATAATGACAAAGTGAAAACATGTTTTTAGAAATGTTAGTAAATTTATTGAAAATGAAACTCAGAAATATCTCATTTACATAACTATTCAAACCCCTGAGTCAATACTTTGTAGATACAGCTTTGGATCCGATTACAGATTTGAGTCGTTTTAGGTATGACTGTATCAGATTTGCACATCTGGATTTGGGGATTTTCTCCCATTCTTCCTTGCAGATATTCTCAAGCAGCTGTTAAGTTAGATGGGACACTGCAGTGAGCAGCAATCTTCAAGTCTTTCCAAAGATTTGTAATGGGATTCAAGTCTGGGCTTTGGCTGTGCCACTCAAGGACTTTCACATTCTTGTTCTGAAGTCATTCCAGCATTGCTTTGGCTGTATGCTCTGAGGTCATTTTTACTGTTGGAATGTAAATCTTCACCCCAGTCTAAGTTTTTTTGCACTCTGAAGCTGGTTTTCATCAATGATTTGCCTGTATTTGGCCCCATTCATTGTTCCCTCTATCCTTACCTGTCTCCCAGTCCCTGTCGCTGAAAAGCATACCAATAGCATGATGCTTCCACCACCATGCTTCATGGTAGAGATGTGTTACTGTGACACAGCAGGAGGGTGGAACAGCCACACATACATACCACTCACATAGAGATATCTTTGCACACAGATACGACAGCAGCAAGGTAAGACTGCATTGTTATGCACAGAAACTGACATTATTGCTCTTTAAACATCATTCAAGATCATCTAACATTAATTAACATTAATGTATGCACAGTACAAAATGATAGAAGCACTGTTAGCTTGCTCTTGACTCTAATCAACAAATAGCAGGATTGTATAATGCTCTCAACACAAAAACATTAAATCATATTTGAACAAAACTGCATTTTACATTTCTTCCTGGTAAATAGATAATGTAATACTGTATACTGTATCCTCCAAGTTCATAGGATGAAAATAATTTACCAGGTAAATTGACAGAGAACACATTCTCATTTACAGCAACGGCCTGGGGAATAGTTACAGGAGATGAATGAGCCAATTAGAAGCTAGGGGTGATTAGGTGGCCATGATGGTATGACGCCAGCTGGGGAATTTAGCCAGAACACCGGGGTTAACACTCCTACTCTTACTATAAGCGCCACGGGATCTTTAGTGACCACAGAGAATCAGAACACCTGTTTAATGTCCCATCCGATAGACAGCACCCGACACAGGGCAACATCCCCAATCACTGCCCTGGGGCATTGGGATATTTTTTAGACCAGAGCAAAGAGTGCCTACTACTGGTCCTCCAACACCATGTTCTGTATCATCTGGTGTCCCATCCAGGGACCAGCTGGCCTTAACTTCAGAGGCAAGCCAGCAGTAGAATGCAGGGTGGTATGCTGCAGTAGGTAACATGAAAACCGGTTTGCACATGAAGTGTCAGCCTCACATCACTGTGCCATTGTGAGATGTCCAGTGAGAGAAAAAAAGCCTATTTGTTTGTTTTCGTTGTCATTGCATGGCACACGATGGAAGCCTATTACCTCACTAGTGGTCAGTAGGGCAACGATAACCCTGCTGGTCATGTGACTGCCGCGTTGTGTGTCTCACGCTCTGTCCCACAATCCAACCATCTCTCTTCTGTTACTCTTCACATCTCGACTTCAACTTCATGTTATTTTTTCATCCCTTCTATCTTTCTTTCTCTAGCCTATCCTTTTATCTTTTTCACTCCAACTGTTATATTAAAGCTGATGTTGTCGCTCTCGGTTTTATAGATCATATATACTTGCATATGGTAAGACTTGCTCAATATTAAGCTGATCCACCCATACTTGCAGTATGGTGACAGACCGCATCATTTGGCCATCCATACTTCTGTGTATGTACACTACCGTTCAAACATTTGGGGTCACTTAGAAATGTCCTTGTTTTTGAAAGAAAAGCACATTTTTTGTCTATTTAAAATAACATAAATTGATCAGAAATACAGTGTAGACATTGTTAATGTTGTAAATGACTATTGTAGTTGGAAACGGCTGGCTTTTAACGGAATATCTACATAGGCGTACATAGGCCCATTATCAGAAACCATCACTCCTATGTTCCAATGGCACGTTGTGTTAGCTAATCCAAGTTTATAATTTTAAAAGGCTAATTGATCATTAGAAAACCCTTTTACAATTATGTTAGCACATCTGAAAACTGTTGTTCTGATTAAAGAAGCAATAAAGCTGGTCTTCTTTAGACTAGTTGAGTATCTGGAGCATCAGCATTTGTGGGTTCGATTACAGGCTCAAAATGGGCAGAAACAAAGAACGTTCTTCTGAAACTCATCTGGACAAGCCTCTTGATCTCTTTGGTGTCTCCTTCATTACTGACTTGCCAAGAGGATTTTTCCATGGAAACCGGAGGTTGCTAAACTTCAGGTATTTTTCATCAGTGTATGGAGAGAAGAGAGAGGGCAGCAAAGAGAGGGATAAATGTTACACTAACAACCCTGTTGTCATGTATTGTGAAGCATTGCAGACATTATTAGCACTTTAGTCAATAACAACTGATATTCTGGAACCAAGAAGAGGCCCTTACCTGAATCTATGGATTCTATGTCCCTCTTGTCCTCCGCTCCCACCATGCTACAGTACATGTAGTACTACTGACTCAGACTTCTTCCTCATCCATACCTTCAATTACTTTAGTTGCCTTGATGTCATACCTTATCTCCATCCTATATCCCTAACTCTCAATAGAGTGCCTTAAGCAACCCTAATAACTTTAATAACAACCCCAAGGCTGCTGTTTACCTTTCTGTTTGTATTTCCCTTTGTTTCTCCCAAAACCCCAGAGAGAGGAGGCAACAGCAGCAGCACCGCTGGCCTGGTCTGGGTAAAAGAGACAGACATTGTGCAGAAGGGCAGATCGATGTTCCCTAAGATTTTACTGCAGTGGTGCGCAGCCCTGTCGAGTTGTGCCGTTGAAATAGGTAAAGGGTTACACTGCTGCATCGCATCCATGCGCTTCGACAATGACAACAAGCTGTTTACGCTGAAAAGCTATACGGCACTTTAGCCGACCCATTGCGCTATCATGGCACTGAGTTATGCTATTGAGCTATGGCTGTTAGCTGTCCCACTATGCTTATGGCTATAACCAGTGCTATGAAGCCATGGGGTAGGGCTGTGTCACAGAGGAGGGATGTGAAGCTGTTGGGTGGCTACACAGCAGTGTGATGCTATACCACTGCCACTCTGTGTTGTAGCTGTACCCTTGTCAAAGGCATCTCTCTCTCTCTCTGCTTCTGCAGAGCACATAGCCACTCCTCGTGCTTCTCTCATCCTATCTGCAGCTCTGCTCTCAAGTCTGTCTACTGCGTGCCAACACACGCACACACACAGACACCCACGCGCATGTACACACTCACATACACGCACGCACACACACACAGACACACACACGCATGTACACACTCACATACACGCACGCACACACACACAGACACACACATGCAGACAAACGCATGCACACACACAGACACACACGCACGCACACACACACAGACACACACACGGTCTCATTGCCACGCAGACACCTGCTCAACATACTCTCATGTGGTCAGTTCAGCTAAAGCTATTATACTCACACACCACATATATACATCCATATCCACACACATACTGTACACACACATACTGTACACAAACATACTGTACACAAACATACTGTACACACATACTGTACACGCTTTCACACCATTCACATAAATATACAGTACACTAACACACGTCATTACAATCAATAACACAATCTCTCTCTCACACATCAATACACACAGTATACTCCAACACATTCCCTCTCTTACATCTCCACATACATCTCCTTGTTCTGTGCTAACTAGAGTCAGTCAGTAGAAAGAGCCATTCTGAGTGAGGCATTTCTGAGAGGCTCTGTCACCCTCAGGAAGGAGAAGCATTGAGCAGAGGGAGTACAGCACGTTGCTGATCCTTCTGGGGATGGGATCATTTTCTCTGTCTGTCTCTCTCTCTCTCTTTCTCCATGTCACTATCCCTCTCTTTATCTCTCTCTATCCATCTTTCCCTCTACCCCCATCTCTCTCTGTCTTTCCCTCTACCCCCTCTCTCTCTGTCTTTCCCTTTACCCCCTCTCTCTGTGTCTTTCCCTCTACCCCCCTCTCTCTCTCTTTCCCTCTACCCCCTCTCTCTCTGTCTTTCCCTCTACCCCCTCTCTCTCTCTGTCTTCCCCCCCTCTCTTTCTCAATACTGTCTCACACATGCCAGGCTTCTGGCCCAAGGGATTGGGATTTACACACCATGTGTTTCCACTGTACATGTGAAAGCCGGTGGCTCAACAATGTGCAGCGAGTGATGAGAGGTGTTGCAGCCAACATAGTGCAGAGACTGATGAGAGGTGTTGCAGCCAACAAAGTGCAGAGACTGATGAGAGGTGTTGCAGCCAACAAAGTGCAGAGACTGATGAGAGGTCTTGCAGCCAACAAAGTGCAGAGACTGATGAGAGGTCTTGCAGCCAACAAAGTGCAGAGACTGATGAGAGGTGTTGCAGCCAACATAGTGCAGAGACTGATGAGAGGTGTTGCAGCCAACAAAGTGCAGAGACTGATGAGAGGTGTTGCAGCCAACAAAGTGCAGAGACTGATGAGAGGTGTTGCAGCCAACATAGTGCAGAGACTGATGAGAGGTGTTGCAGCCAACAAAGTGCAGAGACTGATGAGAGGTGTTGCAGCCAACAAAGTGCAGAGACTGATGAGAGGTGTTGCAGCCAACAAAGTGCAGAGACTGATGAGAGGTCTTGCAGCCAACAAAGTGCAGAGACTGATGAGAGGTGTTGCAGCCAACAAAGTGCAGAGACTGATGAGAGGTCTTGCAGCCAACATAGTGCAGAGACTGATGAGAGGTGTTGCAGCCAACAAAGTGCAGAGACTGATGAGAGGTCTTGCAGCCAACAAAGTGCAGAGACTGATGAGAGGTGTTGCAGCCAACATAGTGCAGAGACTGATGAGAGGTCTTGCAGCCAACAAAGTGCAGCCAACAAAGTGCAGAGACTGATGAGAGGTGTTACAGCCAACAAAGTGCAGAGACTGATGAGAGGTCTTGCAGCCAACAAAGTGCAGAGACTGATGAGAGGTGTTGCAGCCAACAAAGTGCAGAGACTGATGAGAGGTCTTGCAGCCAACAAAGTGCAGAGACTGATGAGAGGTGTTGCAGCCAACAAAGTGCAGAGACTGATGAGAGGTGTTGCAGCCAACAAAGTGCAGAGACTGATGAGAGGTGTTGCAGCCAACAAAGTGCAGAGACTGATGAGAGGTGTTGCAGCCAACATAGTGCAGAGACTGATGAGAGGTCTTGCAGCCAACAAAGTGCAGAGACTGATGAGAGGTGTTGCAGCCAACATAGTGCAGAGACTGATGAGAGGTGTTGCAGCCAACATAGTGCAGAGACTGATGAGAGGTCTTGCAGCCAACAAAGTGCAGAGACTGATGAGAGGTGTTGCAGCCAACAAAGTGCAGAGACTGATGAGAGGTGTTGCAGCCAACAAAGTGCAGAGACTGATGAGAGGTGTTGCAGCCAACATAGTGCAGAGACTGATGAGAGGTGTTGCAGCCAACATAGTGCAGAGACTGATGAGAGGTGTTGCAGCCAACAAAGTGCAGAGACTGATGAGAGGTGTTGCAGCCAACAAAGTGCAGAGACTGATGAGAGGTGTTGCAGCCAACAAAGTGCAGAGACTGATGAGAGGTGTTGCAGCCAACAAAGTGCAGAGACTGATGAGAGGTGTTGCAGCCAACAAAGTGCAGAGACTGATGAGAGGTGTTGCAGCCAACAAAGTGCAGAGACTGATGAGAGGTGTTGCAGCCAACAAAGTGCAGAGACTGATGAGAGGTGTTGCAGCCAACAAAGTGCAGAGACTGATGAGAGGTGTTGCAGCCAACAAAGTGCAGAGACTGATGAGAGGTGTTGCAGCCAACAAAGTGCAGAGACTGATGAGAGGTCTTGCAGCCAACAAAGTGCAGAGACTGATGAGAGGTGTTGCAGCCAACAAAGTGCAGAGACTGATGAGAGGTGTTGCAGCCAACATAGTGCAGAGACTGATGAGAGGTGTTGCAGCCAACAAAGTGCAGAGACTGATGAGAGGTGTTGCAGCCAACAAAGTGCAGAGACTGATGAGAGGTGTTGCAGCCAACAAAGTGCAGAGACTGATGAGAGGTGTTGCAGCCAACAAAGTGCAGAGACTGATGAGAGGTGTTGCAGCCAACATAGTGCAGAGACTGATGAGAGGTGTTGCAGCCAACAAAGTGCAGAGACTGATGAGAGGTGTTGCAGCCAACAAAGTGCAGAGACTGATGAGAGGTGTTGCAGCCAACAAAGTGCAGAGACTGATGAGAGGTGTTGCAGCCAACAAAGTGCAGAGACTGATGAGAGGTCTTGCAGCCAACAAAGTGCAGAGACTGATGAGAGGTCTTGCAGCCAACAAAGTGCAGAGACTGATGAGAGGTGTTGCAGCCAACAAAGTGCAGAGACTGATGAGAGGTGTTGCAGCCAACATAGTGCAGAGACTGATGAGAGGTCTTGCAGCCAACATAGTGCAGAGACTGATGAGAGGTCTTGCAGCCAACAAAGTGCAGAGACTGATGAGAGGTCTTGCAGCCAACAAAGTGCAGAGACTGATGAGAGGTCTTGCAGCCAACAAAGTGCAGAGACTGATGAGAGGTCTTGCAGCCAACAAAGTGCAGAGACTGATGAGAGGTGTTGCAGCCAACATAGTGCAGAGACTGATGAGAGGTGTTGCAGCCAACAAAGTGCAGAGACTGATGAGAGATGTTGCAGCCAACATAGTGCAGAGACTGATGAGAGGTCTTGCAGCCAACAAAGTGCAGAGACTGATGAGAGGTGTTGCAGCCAACAAAGTGCAGAGACTGATGAGAGGTGTTGCAGCCAACATAGTGCAGAGACTGATGAGAGGTGTTGCAGCCAACAAAGTGCAGAGACTGATGAGAGGTGTTGCAGCCAACAAAGTGCAGAGACTGATGAGAGGTGTTGCAGCCAACAAAGTGCAGAGACTGATGAGAGGTGTTGCAGCCAACAAAGTGCAGAGACTGATGAGAGGTCTTGCAGCCAACAAAGTGCAGAGACTGATGAGAGGTCTTGCAGCCAACAAAGTGCAGAGACTGATGAGAGGTGTTGCAGCCAACATAGTGCAGAGACTGATGAGAGGTGTTGCAGCCAGAGACCAGAGACATAGTGCAGAGATGAGAGATGTTGCAGCCAACATAGTGCAGAGACTGATGAGAGGTCTTGCAGCCAACAAAGTGCAGAGACTGATGAGAGGTCTTGCAGCCAACAAAGTGCAGAGACTGATGAGAGGTCTTGCAGCCAACAAAGTGCAGAGACTGATGAGAGGTCTTGCAGCCAACAAAGTGCAGAGACTGATGAGAGGTGTTGCAGCCAACATAGTGCAGAGACTGATGAGAGGTGTTGCAGCCAACAAAGTGCAGAGACTGATGAGAGGTCTTGCAGCCAACAAAGTGCAGAGACTGATGAGAGGTGTTGCAGCCAACATAGTGCAGAGACTGATGAGAGGTCTTGCAGCCAACAAAGTGCAGAGACTGATGAGAGGTGTTGCAGCCAACAAAGTGCAGAGACTGATGAGAGGTGTTGCAGCCAACATAGTGCAGAGACTGATGAGAGGTGTTGCAGCCAACAAAGTGCAGAGACTGATGAGAGGTGTTGCAGCCAACAAAGTGCAGAGACTGATGAGAGGTGTTGCAGCCAACAAAGTGCAGAGACTGATGAGAGGTGTTGCAGCCAACAAAGTGCAGAGACTGATGAGAGGTGTTGCAGCCAACATAGTGCAGAGACTGATGAGAGGTGTTGCAGCCAACAAAGTGCAGAGACTGATGAGAGGTGTTGCAGCCAACAAAGTGCAGAGACTGATGAGAGGTGTTGCAGCCAACATAGTGCAGAGACTGATGAGAGGTGTTGCAGCCAACAAAGTGCAGAGACTGATGAGAGGTGTTGCAGCCAACAAAGTGCAGAGACTGATGAGAGGTGTTGCAGCCAACAAAGTGCAGAGACTGATGAGAGGTGTTGCAGCCAACAAAGTGCAGAGACTGATGAGAGGTGTTGCAGCCAACAAAGTGCAGAGACTGATGAGAGGTGTTGCAGCCAACATAGTGCAGAGACTGATGAGAGGTGTTGCAGCCAACATAGTGCAGAGACTGATGAGAGGTGTTGCAGCCAACATAGTGCAGAGACTGATGAGAGGTGTTGCAGCCAACAAAGTGCAGAGACTGATGAGAGGTGTTGCAGCCAACAAAGTGCAGAGACTGATGAGAGGTGTTGCAGCCAACATAGTGCAGAGACTGATGAGAGGTGTTGCAGCCAACAAAGTGCAGAGACTGATGAGAGGTGTTGCAGCCAACAAAGTGCAGAGACTGATGAGAGGTGTTGCAGCCAACAAAGTGCAGAGACTGATGAGAGGTGTTGCAGCCAACAACGTGCAGAGACTGATGAGAGGTCTTGCAGCCAACAAAGTGCAGAGACTGATGAGAGGTCTTGCAGCCAACAAAGTGCAGAGACTGATGAGAGGTCTTGCAGCCAACAAAGTGCAGAGACTGATGAGAGGTGTTGCAGCCAACATAGTGCAGAGACTGATGAGAGGTGTTGCAGCCAACATAGTGCAGAGACTGATGAGAGGTGTTGCAGCCAACATAGTGCAGAGACTGATGAGAGGTCTTGCAGCCAACAAAGTGCAGAGACTGATGAGAGGTGTTGCAGCCAACATAGTGCAGAGACTGATGAGAGGTGTTGCAGCCAACAAAGTGCAGAGACTGATGAGAGGTGTTGCAGCCAACAAAGTGCAGAGACTGATGAGAGGTGTTGCAGCCAACAAAGTGCAGAGACTGATGAGAGGTGTTGCAGCCAACATAGTGCAGAGACTGATGAGAGGTGTTGCAGCCAACAAAGTGCAGAGACTGATGAGAGGTCTTGCAGCCAACAAAGTGCAGAGACTGATGAGAGGTGTTGCAGCCAACAAAGTGCAGAGACTGATGAGAGGTGTTGCAGCCAACATAGTGCAGAGACTGATGAGAGGTGTTGCAGCCAACAAAGTGCAGAGACTGATGAGAGGTGTTGCAGCCAACAAAGTGCAGAGACTGATGAGAGGTGTTGCAGCCAACAAAGTGCAGAGACTGATGAGAGGTGTTGCAGCCAACAAAGTGCAGAGACTGATGAGAGGTGTTGCAGCCAACAAAGTGCAGAGACTGATGAGAGGTGTTGCAGCCAACATAGTGCAGAGACTGATGAGAGGTGTTGCAGCCAACATAGTGCAGAGACTGATGAGAGGTGTTGCAGCCAACAAAGTGCAGAGACTGATGAGAGGTGTTGCAGCCAACAAAGTGCAGAGACTGATGAGAGGTGTTGCAGCCAACATAGTGCAGAGACTGATGAGAGGTGTTGCAGCCAACAAAGTGCAGAGACTGATGAGAGGTCTTGCAGCCAACAAAGTCCAGCGACTGATGAGAGGTGTTGCAGCCAACAAAGTGCAGAGACTGATGAGAGGTCTTGCAGCCAACAAAGTGCAGAGACTGATGAGAGGTCTTGCAGCCAACAAAGTGCAGAGACTGATGAGAGGTCTTGCAGCCAACAAAGTCCAGCGACTGATGAGAGAGAGGTGTTGCAGCCAACAAAGTGCAGAGACTGATGAGAGAGAGGTGTTGCAGCCAACAAAGTGCAGAGACTGATGAGAGGTCTTGCAGCCAACAAAGTGCAGAGACTGATGAGAGGTGTTGCAGCCAACATAGTGCAGAGACTGATGAGAGAGAGGTGTTGCAGCCAACAAAGTGCAGCGACTGATGAGAGGTGTTGCAGCCAGAGGGCTGTGTGTGTGATTGAGGTGTTGAGACAATTGGTTGGTGAGATAAAAACAGCATCTTTCATTTGAATCTATTTTTTACAACATTATGTTTCTTAAATTGTCTCTGTTAGTGGTGAACATGGTGAACCATGTGGTTTTGTTCAGAAGTTGCACTGCTGTCATGTGTGATGGGTGTTATTCACATTGTGATTAGGTGGAGGATCTCTAATGGAATGCAGGTCTGGGGGAACAAAGGACTTCCCTGCTGGGCCCAACACGTTATCCACAGCTGCAGTGAGAGAAGGAGATAGTTGAGAGAGGGAAGTAGAGAGAGAGTACTGTGAGTATTCTGTGATTTGCTCAGTTAAGGATTATCTTGATTTGAAAGATGTGTAATTTTCATTCACACTTTAATTGAATTGCAACCCTTTTCTGAGCTTATGTAAGGTGTTTGTTTGGCTGTCTAAGCAATCGTTATATATATTATTTTTTGTTACCTTTATTTAACGAGACAAGTCAGTTAAGAACAAATTTTTATTTACAATGACAGCCCAACCCGGACAATGCTGGGCCAATTGTGCGCCACCCTATGGGACTCTGATACAGCCTGAAATTGCCAGGTAGAATTGTCATTGCCAGGTAGAGGATAAGAGGCCTAGGGAGAGAGAGGAGGGCAAGGGACAAGTGTGCCATTCAAACTGCACACTTTGCATGAACTCTCATGTTTCTCCCTTCACTCAGTGAGTGATGCTCTGTCATCTCCTTTTCTCCTTCCTTACACGGGACAGGACTCACACTCTCACACTAAAGACGACAACAACCCCCGTGTTCCCGCTCTTTTTTCTTACCACAGACAATGTGTGTCGTTACCATTGCTAAGGACGCCAGGGAAACTAAGCGTGACACTCATTTATCCAAAAGCCCAGGGTAAATATATATATATATTTTAAAGTGATTTTAGACAAGGCCTTAAAGTGATTGGACTCAGACTAGAATTAATGATAACCTTGGGAGAATACAAGGAGGCCTTTGTTGGCTTATATTTATACCTCTTTTTAACTGTCTCTTTAAGAAATGCATGGTGTGGTGATGCAGTGATGGGTTGTACAGTAACTGATATCAAAAGCTTACAGGGCGTATCTTAGATTGATGGTTTAAGGCCTCTGTGTGACCCTGTGTGTGATTTCTGCACTCTGTACCTACGTTTATCACCTATTGATATCTACTTTCCTATGGTGAATTAATACATTCTGAAAGGATGTAATTGAAAGGACAAAAACTAAAGGAAATAAAGCAACGTATCAGGACAGCGAGCAGCACTGTAGATGATTGATTATCCAAGCTAAAGTAAATAACTGAAATTGATCAGTGGAATAGTTTTAGTTAACAACTCTGAATATGGACCTACATAAATCAATACACAGCCTGAGCCCATATCTCTTCACTCGAGGCTTAGGCTTGAAGCATTTCCTTTCTGCATTTACAGACAGCCCGATGTGATGTTAGACTATAGTTCAAAATATAGGTCTGTGTTGATAGTAGAGAGTAATAATAGCTTTACTATGTAGTCAATTATGTTTCATGCTGACCATTCAGACTTAACCCTAAAGTAGACGTGTGGAATGCTACTGGTAGTTCTACTCTGCTGAAAACATGTCCTTTCTGGTTTCATTTTTTAAACTTTATTTAACAGTTAAGAACACATTCTTAATTACAACAGCCTAGGAACAGTGGGTTAACTGCCTTGTTCAGGGGCAGAACAACAGATTTTTACCTTGTCAGCTTGGGGATTCGATCTAACAACCTTTAGGTTACAGGCCCAACAATCTAACCACTAGGATATCTGCTGCCCCATGCATGAGTGTGTGAGCACGCCAGGGGCAGTGAGTGCAGTATGGGCCAGCCAGTGAAACAGAGCAGAAGCAGTGTAGTATGGGCCAGCCAGCGAAACAGAGCAGAGGCAGTGCAGGACAGGCCCTAATGCTGGGAAAAATAGGGCATCAACCACAGTAGAACACTCAGTACTTCCCCAGAGGGAGAAACAGTCAAATCAAAGTGTATTATTGTCACGTGCGCCAAATACACCTTACAGTGAAATGCTTACTTACAGGCTCTAACCAATTGTGCGAAATAAAGGTGTGTGTGTGTCAGGGGGTAAGTAAAGAAATTAAACAACAGTAAAAAGACATTTGAAAATAACAGTAGAAAGGCTATATACAGACACCGGTTAGTCAGGCTTATTGAGGTAGTATGTACATGTAGGTATGGTTAAAGTGACTATGCATATATGATGAACAGAGGGTAGCAGTAGCGTAAAAAGAGGGGTTGGCGGGTGGTGGGTCACAATGAAGATAGCCCGGTTAGCCAACGTGCGGGAGCACTGGTCGGTTGGGCCAATTGAGCTAGTATGTACATGAATGTATAGTTAAAGTGACTATGCATATATGATAAACAAAGAGTAGCAGCAGCGTAAAAGAGGGGTTGGGGGGTGACACACAATGCAAATAGTCTGGGTAACCATCTGGTTACCTGTTTAGGAGTCTTATGGCTTGGGGGTAAAAACTGTTGAGATGCCTTTTTGTCCTAGACTTGGCACTCCGGTACCGCTTGCCATGCGGTAGTCGAGAGAACAGTCTATGGCTGGGGTCTTTGACCATTTTCAAATCAAAACAAATGTTATTTGTCACATACACATGGTTAGCAGATATTAATGCGAGTGTAGCGAAATGCTTGTGCTTCTAGTTCTGATTATGTACTAATAACCAACGAGTAATCTAACCTAACAATTCCACAACTACTACTTTACAGGTTTACATATGTACATAAAGTGTATGAATGGTGATAAAGAATATGTACATAGTAAGTATATACATATGAGATGAGTAATGTGATGGTATAGTTTAAAGTGGTTGGCATAAAGATGGCAAGATGCAGTAGATGGTATAGAGTACAGTATATACATATGAGATGAGTAATGTAGGGTATGTAAACATTATATTAAGTGGCATTGTTTAAAGTGGCTAGTGATACATTTTTTCCATCAATTTCCATCAATTTCCATTATTAAAGTGGCTGGAGTTGAGTCAGTATGTTGGCAGCAGCCACTCAATGTTAGTGGTGGCTGTTTAATAGGTCTGATGGCCTTGAGATAGAAGCTGTTTTTCAGTCTCTCGGTCCCTGTTTCGATGCACCTGTACTGACCTCGCCTTCTGGATGATAGCGGGGTGAACAGGCAGTGGCTCGGGTGGTTGTTGTCCTTGATGATCTTTATGGCCTTCTTGTGACATCGGGTGGTGTAGGTGTCCTGGAGGGCAGGTAGTTTGCCTCCGGTGATGCGCTGTGCAGACCTCACTACCCTCTGGAGAGCCTTACGGTTGTGGGCAGAGCAGTTGCCATACCAGGCGGTGATACAGCCCGACAGGATGCTCTCGATCGTGCATCTGTAGAAGTTTGTGAGTTCTTTTGGTGACAAGCCGAATTTCTTCAGCCTCCTAAGGTTGAAGAGGCGCTGCTGCGCCTTCTTCACAACGCTGTCTGTGTGGGTGGACCAATTCAGTTTGTTCATGATGTGTACGCTGAGGAACTTGTCAGGACCCGGTTATGAACCCGGGTCTCCAGAGTGAGAAACAGTCACTTAACCAACTGAGCCACGAACAGTCGGCAGAACCCAGAAGATGAGGCAGACACAGCAGTACTTGAGACGGTGTATTTAATGAAGTAAAAAGTGAAGTTCTTCAGGAAAACATGTAACTCCACAACCTCAAAAGGAATCCTACAAGAACAAAGGTAATCCTCCAAGACAAAAAAGGTAAATCCACAAGGTGGAAGGTAAAGCACAAAAAGCCTCAAAAGATACTAAAAAAAAACAAACAAACAAGAACAAAAAACAGAATTCCACAAGAGAGTCCACCGGGATCAACAAGAGTTCTCAGAGTACTAGGGCTGGGTGCTAACATACAAACACAGAGCAAAGAACAGAGGAAAACAAAGGGTTTAAATACAATCAGGGGAAACGAGGCACAGGTGCAAATAATAATGGGGATCAAGGGAAAACAAAAGGTCAAAAGGCACAATGGGGGCATCTATTGACCAAAAACCGGAACAACCCTGGCCAAATCCTGACAGAACCCCCCCCCCCTAGGAACGGCTCCTGACATTCCTACCAGCTCTCTCAGGGTGGAGGGCCCTGAACTGACGAATGAGGTCAGGGTCCAGTATGTCTTTGGCAGGAACCCATGTCTTTGGCAGGAACCCAGGAGCGCTCCTCGGGACCGTAGCCTTCCCAGTCCACCAGATACTGCCAGGACCGCTGCACCCGGCGGGAATCCAGTATCCGATGGACGGTATAAGCCGGCTGGCCTCCAATGACACGAGGAGGAGGGGAGGTCTGTCTGCGGGACAAGGGGAGAAAAAAACAACAGGTTTTAATAAGGAAATGTGAAATGTGGGATTAATCTTAAGGGATCTGGGTAAGTGTAGGCGATAAGAAACTGGGTTAACTCTCCTGGCAACCTTAAAGGGACCGATGTATTTTTGGGACAGCTTGCGAGACTCCACCCGTAGTGGTAAGTCTCTTGTGGAGAGCCAGACTCTCTGGCCGGGCGCAGGGTAGGCCCGGGACGGCGACGTCTGTTGGCTTGTTGTTGGTACCTCTGTGAGGAACGCATAAGATTAAGACGGGTCTTCCTCCACATAAGCCGACAGCGTCTGACGAACTTCAAGGCTGAAGGCACTCTGACTTCTGCCTCCTGGTCCGGGAACAATGGAGGGGCATAGCCAAACTGACACTCGTGCGGGGACATACCAGTGGAGGAGGAGCGCAAGGTGTTGTGCGCGTATTCGGCCCAAACAATGAAGGACGACCATGTGGACGGGTTGTTACGAGTCATACATCGGAGGGTGGTTTCCAGCTCTTGATTCATCCTCTCAGTTTGGCCGTTGGACTCCGGATGGTACCCTGAAGATAGACTGGCAGAAGCCCCCATGAGTTGGCAGAAGGCCTTCCATAACCTAGAGGCGAACTGGGGACCTATGTCAGAAACCATATCTTGAGGAATGCCGAAGACTCGGAACACATGATTAATTACCAACTCAGCCGTTTCCTTGGCAGAAGGTAACTTAGTCAGAGGAACGAACCTGGCCGCCTTTGAAAACCTGTCGATAATGACTAGGATAGTAGTATTGCCATGGGATGGAGGAAGGCCAGTAATGAAGTCCAACGAGATATGGGACCAGGGTCTGTGGGGAATAGGTAAA
Organism: Oncorhynchus keta; assembly: GCF_023373465.1. Taxonomy (NCBI): domain Eukaryota; kingdom Metazoa; phylum Chordata; class Actinopteri; order Salmoniformes; family Salmonidae; genus Oncorhynchus; species Oncorhynchus keta. The sequence goes on from NC_068421.1 coordinate 71,894,072, forward strand.
GGGTGAAGGAGTCCTTGCGGGCGGAGGTGAGAAGATTTGCCCTGGCAGCACACGGGGCAGGCATTGACGAAAGTGGCAACGTCTTTTCTTATGGTAGGCCACCAGAACTTACGCTGGATGAACTCCAAGGTGCGACCTACGCCCGGGTGACAGGTGAGGCGAGAGGAGTGCCCCCACAGAAGGACCTGAGTCCTCACTGCCTTGGGGACAAACAACCGATTGGCAGGACCTCCTTTCGGGTCCGGTTCAATAGCTTGAGCTCGTCTCACGGTATCCTCAACTTGCCACGAGATCGGAGCCACGATCTTAGCAGCAGGAAGGACAGGCATGTCCGTGTCATCTCGAATGGCAGGAGTGTAGACTCGGGACAGGGCATCCGGTTTGAGATTCTTCGACCTGGGGCCGATAGGTGAGGATAAACTGGAATCGATTGAAGAAAAGAGACCATCTAGCTTGTCTAGAGTTCAACCGCTTCGCCTGCTGGATATACTCCAGATTTTTGTGGTCCGTAAGCACTTGAAACGGGTGAGAAGCCCCCTCGAGCCAGTGTCTCCATTCCTTCAATGCCATCTTAACCGCTAGGAGTTCACGATCCCCCACATCGTAGTTCCTCTCAGCCAGGGTAAGCCGGTGTGAGAAGAAAGCGCACGGATGAAGCTTCTTCTCTTCACCCCTCTGAGACAGGATAGCTCCAACACCAACCTCTGAGGCGTCTACCTCCACCACAAACGGTTCATCCATAGTCGGTAGTATCAGGATGGGAGCAGAGAGGACGCGCTGCTTGAGTCCTTGGAAGGCCGTCTCAGCTTCTCTTCCCCACAAAAACCTTGCATTGCCACCCTTGGTTAAAGCTGAGAGAGGGGCTGCCACCAAGCTGAAGTTCTTGATGAACTTGCTGTAAAAGTTAGTGAAGCCCAGGAAACGCTGAACTTCCTTAACGGATTTGGGGTGGGCCAATCCGCTACCGCCCCTACCTTCCTGGGGTCCATTTGGACTCGACCGGGTTCCACTACAAATCCCAGGAATTGTACTCGGGATGAATGGAATTCACATTTTTCCGGCTTAACGTACAGATGGCTGTCTAGGAGGCGTTTGAGTACTTGTCTGACATGCTTAGTGTGTTCTTGAAGAGAGCTCGAAAAGATGAGGATGTCATCCAAGTAAACAAACACAAATATGTTAAGCATATCCCTAAGCACATCGTTTATGAGCGCTTGGAACACCGCTGGGGCGTTGGTCAGGCCGAAGGGCATCACCAAGTATTCATAGTGACCAGTAGGCGTGTTGAAAGCGGTCTTCCACTCGTCACCAGGTCTGATCCGCACAAGATGGTATGCGTTCCGCAGGTCAAGCTTAGTGAAAACAACTGCTTCCTGGAGCAGCTCGAAGGCTGTGGCCATAAGGGGTAGCGGGTAACGGTTACGGACGGTTATGGCATTGAGTCCCCGGTAGTCGATGCAAGGATGTAATCCACCGTCTTTCTTGGCCACAAAGAAAAACCCTGCTCCCGCGGGGAGGTGGATGGACGCATGAGGCCTGCTTCCAGAGCGTCCTTGATGTAGGTATCCATAACAGCTCGTTCGGGTGGAGATAGGGAAAAGATCCGACCCCTGGGGGGGCAAGTGCCCGGAAACAGTTCGATGGGGCAATCATAAGGTCTATGGGGTGGTAGCATGGTGGCCCTCTGTTTGCTAAATACCAGTTTGAGGTCATGGTAACACTCGGGAACTCGGGTCAGGTCGATGGATTCTAAAGACTCGGGAGTAGAACTCGGGGAATTCGGGAAAATACAAGTAGCTTGGCACGTAGGACCCCACTGCTTGATAGTGCCCACAGACCAGTCGATGTGAAGGTTATGGCTGTGAAGCCAGGGGTATCCAAGGACGAGAGGGAACTCGGAACAGGAGATCAAATGAAAGTTCATCAATTCCTGGTGTTGTGAAACTGAAAGTCGCAAGGAGGTAGTGACATGAGTGACAAGTCCAGATCCCAAAGGGCTTCCATCCAATGTAGTAACCCTCATGGGGTCACTTAGAGGTTCAGAGGAACGCCATTCTCCTTCGCCCAGACACCATCCATGAAGTTACCTGCGGCTCCAGAGTCTACCAAGGCTTGAAGGTGAAGCTTGTGGTTGTCCCAGGAAAGGGTGACTGGAATGAGCAGATGGGAGTTGGACGGATGGGAGGAGGTATGTTTCCCGTTACAGTTCCCCCGGTCTGTACAGGACAGAGCGTTTCCCTGGAGCCCGGGACATGTGGAACGGAAATGGCCCGGTTTGCCGCAATATAGACAGCGTCGCTCCCTCATCCGGCGGTCTCTCTCAGCCTGGGAGATGCGTCCAATCTGCATGGGTTCCGGTGGAGCCAGCGAGGATATAGATGGGGACTCGGAGCTGGGACTGATAGGGGCTAGAGGTCTACGGTTGAGTTCTCTCTCTCTCAGACGCTGGTCAATGCGTGAGGCCAACTTGATCAGGGACTCGAGATTGTCCGGTGGTTCCCGAGTGGCCAGTTCATCTTGGATAGTGTCGGAAAGGCCTTTCAGAAAGCACACCGTGAGCGCCTCGTTGTTCCAGCCACTCGCTGCTGCCACCGTGCGGAACTGGATGGCATAGTCCGTCACGCTGCGCCGACCTTGGTGGAGAGTCAGGTGCTGTTTGGCTGAGTCAGGACCACTGCTTGGGCCTTGAAACACTCGTTTGAATTCCTCAGCAAAGGCAGAGTAGCTGGCACAGCAGGAACTATGGGCATCCCACACAGCAGTAGCCCAGGCCAGGGCTTTTTCCGACAGCAGGGTGATGATATATGCGATCTTAGACCGGTCGGTGGGGAACGACGAGGGTTGCAGCTCGAAAGAGAGAGAACATTGGGTGAGAACCCCTTTACAAGCACTTGGATCACCTGAGAACTGTTGGGGAGGTGGAAGACGAGGTTCAGCCAGAGGGTTAACTGCCATGGGTACGTGAATCTGAGGTACTGGGACGGGAACTGTTGCCGGGGTAAGTCGATGAGATATCTGCTTTATGGAAGTCAGCATCTCCGACAGAAGATGAGAATGTCTAGCCATTAAGGCCTCTTGCTGAACCAGGGCGGCTTCGTGGCGTTGGACAGTCTCCTGGTGGTGGGACAGCATGGCAACAAGGTCCTGGGAACTGGCTGCCTCTGGGTTCATTTTTGGCTTTGTGTTTTTGTCAGGACCCGGTTATGAACCCGGGTCTCCGGAGTGAGAAACAGTCACTTAACCAACTGAGCCACGAATAGTCGGCAGAACCCAGAAGATGAGGCAGACACAGCAGTACTTGAGACGGTGTATTTAATGAAGTAAAAAGTGAAGTTCTTCAGGAAAACATGTAACTCCACAACCTCAAAAGGAATCCTACAAGAACAAAGGTAATCCTCCAAGACAAAAAAAGGTAAATCCACAAGGTGGAAGGTAAAGCACAAAAAGCCTCAAAAGATACTCAAAAAACAAACAAACAAGAACAAAAAACAGAATTCCACAAGAGAGTCCACCGGGATCAACAAGAGTTCTCAGAGTACTAGGGCTGGGTGCTAACATACAAACACAGAGCAAAGAACAGAGGAAAACAAAGGGTTTAAATACAATCAGGGGAAACGAGGCACAGGTGCAAATAATAATGGGGATCAAGGGAAAACAAAAGGTCAAAAGGCACAATGGGGGCATCTAGTGACCAAAAACCGGAACAACCCTGGCCAAATCCTGACAGAACTTAAAACTTACTACCCTCTCCACTACTGTCCCATCGATGTGGATAGGGGGGTGCTCCCTCTGCTGTTTCCTGAAGTCCACAATCATCTCCTTTGTTTTGTTGACGTTGAGTGTGAGGTTATTTTCCTGACACCACACTCTGAGGGCCCTCACCTCCTCCCTGTAGGCCGTCTCGTCGTTGTTGGTAATCAAGCCTAGTTGGATCAGCCTGTAGTGTGGTTTTCCACTTTAATTTTGAGTGTGACTCCAAATCCAGACCTCCATGGGATGATACATTTGATTTCCATTGATCATTTTTGTGTGATTTTGTTGTCAGCACATTCAACTATGTAAAGAAAAAAGTATTTAATAAGAATATTTCATTCATTCAGATCTAGGATGTGTTATTTTAGTGTTCCCTTTATTTTTTTGAGCAGTGTAGTTTTCAACTAGGACACTCAGTGAGGATAGAAAAGCATTTTAGTGGGAGAAGTGATAACCTCCTTCCCAGTTCTTGACTTGGATGGAAATAGGGGCCGGTACTCATTTTGGGTACCGGTACTGCTTATATTTAGGTGCAGGAGCTCCGCAATACTTTTTAGCTAAAAATCTATAAGAGGAACAGGAGGTCAAGCAGTAGAACATTTGAGGTGTACTCAGCGCCAGTGAGCTCCTGCCCAAGTCAAGCACTGCTCCTTCCACTCTTGAGATACAGTAACAATATAATATCTATGGATAGCATATCTACACTGATTTCCCCATCATTTCAACAGCAGTCAGGAGATCCCTGAGAGACAACTGTGAGACGTTATATTTTAGACACGGAAATGTGTATCTTATATGACTGGGAGTGTATAACTGACTGGCAAGGAAAGATAATGAGGAAATAAAGATAGGAAGCAAAGGTCCTCTTGTCTCCAGTTCAGCTCTGTGGCATGGAAACTGCTTGGTTGTCAATACTCAATCACTACCAACTGAAATAATGCCCTGTCAGTGTCTGCTAGTGAAGGGGGTTGCATCGGCCAGGGTTGTGTAGCAGGTAGCTATGATTTATGTTTTTGACAGTAATTTACTGATACAATATTTCACACCTGGTTATTGGTCAATAAATCACATAGCCAATACTAACAAAATTATATTTTGCTCTTGTAATGTAATCATTACCGATAACCCGGTGGGAAGGATGGGCCTGGAGACAGCAGACAAATGACAGTGAGACACAGGCTTAATTCTAGACACAAGACGGACAGCAGTGGAACTCAGGACTCTGGAGATGGAAAAAGGACCAATGAACTGTGGAGACCGCTTGCAGGACTCTACCCGAAGGGGCAGATCCCAAGTGGAAAGCCATACCCTCTGTCCATTGCGGTAGCTGGGAGCTGGGGTTCGGCGACGGTCCTCTTGACGATGATACCTAGAGTTGGTCTTGAGAATAGCCACCCTGGCTCTTCTCCAGTTACGTAGACAGCGGTGGACCGCAATCGGAGACCATGTCTACCGGGAGTCCATGGATCCGGAAGACATGCTGCACCATAAGCGGGGCAGAAACGTTGTCGAAGGAAGGCTAGTGTACGATGGGACCCTGGGTGACAGGTCAGCCTGGAGCAATGAGCCCATTCTAGGACCCGGGACCGGAATGGGTTAGGGACAAACAGCTGGTTAGCCGAGCCCCCTTCAGGTCCAGGTTGGGAGCGTTGCGCCTCGCAAACCAGGTTCTCAATACTCCAATCCACAGTGGCAGCAAGGCATGAGGTAGGGAGAATGGTTTTGGAAGTTGAGGGTGTGGTAGAGGAACTGTATAGGCGGGAGAGAGCATCAGCCTTCATATTTTTAGACCCAGGACGGTAGGAAATGGTCAAGTTGAATCTGGTTAACAGGAGGGCCCACCGGACCTGCCTTGAGTTAAGGCGCTTGGCTGAACGGAGATATTCCAAGTTTTTATGGTTGGTACAGACCAGGAATGGCTGTTCTGCTCCTACCAGCCAGTGCCTCCACTCCTCCAACGCCATCTTCACCGCCAGGAGTTCTCGGTTGCCAACATCATAGTTTAAAAAAAAAATGTATTTCACCTTTATTTAACCAGGTAGGCTAGTTGAGAACAAGTTCTCATTTGCAACTGCGACCTGGCCAAGATAAAGCATAGCAGTGTGAACAGACAACACAGAGTTACACATGGAGTAAACAATTAACAAGTCAATAACACAGTAGAAAAAAAGGGGAGTCTATATACAATGTGTGCAAAAGGCATGAGGAGGTTGGCAAATAATTACAATATTGCAGATTAACACTGGAGTGATAAATTATCATGTACAGGTAGAGATATTGGTGTGCAAAAGAGCAGAAAAGTAAATAAATAAAAACTGTGGGGATGAGGTAGGTGAAAATGGGTGGGCTATTTACCAATAGGTTATGTACAGCTGCAGCGATCGGTTAGCTGCTCAGATAGCTGATGTTTGAAGTTGGTGAGGGAGATAAAAGTCTCCAACTTCAGCGATTTTTGCAATTCGTTCCAGTCACAGGCAGCAGAGTACTGGAGCGAAAGGCGGCCGAATGAGGTGTTGGCTTTAGGGATGATCAGTGAGATACACCTGCTGGAGCGCGTGCTACGGATGGGTGTAGCCATCGTGACCAGTGAACTGAGATAAGGCGGAGCTTTACCTAGCATGGCCTTGTAGATGACCTGGAGCCAGTGGGTCTGGCGACGAATATGTAGCGAGGGCCAGCCGACTAGAGCATACAAGTCGCAGTGGTGGGTAGTATAAGGTGCTTTAATGACAAAACGGATGGCACTGTGATAAACTGCATCCAGTTTGCTGAGTAGAGTGTTGGAAGCGATTTTGTAGATGACATCGCCGAAGTCGAGGATCGGTAGGATAGTCAGTTTTACTAGGGTAAGCTTGGCAGCGTGAGTGAAGGAGGCTTTGTTGCGGAATAGAAAGCCGACTCTTAATTTGATTTTCGATTGGAGATGTTTGATATGGGTCTGGAAGGAGAGTTTGCAGTCTAGCCAGACACCTAGGTACTTATAGTTGTCCACATATTCAAGGTCGGAACCATCCAGTGTGGTGATGCTAGTCGGGCAGGCGGGTGCAGGCAGCGATCGGTTGAAAAGCATGCATTTGGTTTTACTAGCGTTTAAGAGCAGTTGGAGGCCACGGAAGGAGTGTTGTATGGCATTGAAGCTCGTTTGGAGGTTAGATAGCACAGTGTCCAATGACGGGCCGAAAGTATATAGAATGGTGTCGTCTGCGTAGACGTGGATCAGGGAATCGCCCGCAGCAAGACCAACATCATTGATATATACAGAGAAAAGATTCGGCCCGAGAATTGAACCCTGTGGCACCCCCATAGAGACTGCCAGAGGACCGGACAGCAGTTCCTCTCAACAAGATTGAGACGATGGGACAGGAAGGCACAGGGATGAAGCTTCTGGTCCTGGACAGATCGCTGGGACAGGCTGGCCCCCACTCCAACATCCGAAGCATCCACTTCCAACACAAATTGATGCGAGGGGTCCGGATGGATGAGGATGGGTGCTGTTGTGAACCGATGCTTCAGTTCCACAAAGGCTTTGTCGACAGCTGGAGACCATTTGAACAGTACCTTGGGGGAGGTGAGTGCCGACAGGGGGGCCCACCAGGGTGCTGTAATCACGAATGAAACTGCGGTAGAAGTTTGCAAAACCAAGAAACCTTTGCAGCTGCACCCTGGACGTTGTTTGAGGCCAATCCACCACTGCATTCACCTTACCAGGATCCATCTGAACATTGCCCTCAGCAATGACATATCCCAGAAAGGGGATAGAAGAGAGGTGGAACTCACACTTCTCTGCTTTCACGAACAATTGGTTTTCCAGGATGCGCTGAAGGACCTGTCTGACATGGATTACATGTTCTTGGGCAGATCGGGAAAAAAACAGGATGTCGTCCACGTAGACAAACACAAACCAGTTTAGCATGTCCAGAAGCACATCATTGACCAAAGCCTGGAAGACAGCGGGGGCATTGGTGAGTCCAAATGGCATGATCTGGTACTCATAGTGTCCACTGGCTGTGTTGAAGGCTGTCTTTCCACTCATCCCCCTCGCATATTCAAACCAGTTGGTAAGCATTCCGAAGGTCCAACTTGGAAAACATGGTAGCCCCCTGAAGATGTTCAAACGCTGATGAGAGGAGCGGTAGGGGGTAACGATTTTTGACAGTGATATCATTAAGCCCCCGGTAGTCAATGCACGGGCGCAGGGTCTTGTCTTTCTTCTCTACAAAGAAAAACCCTGCGCCGGCAGGAGATGTAGAAGGACGGACGGCCCCAGTGGCCAGAGACTATGTACTCCTCCATAGCAATGGTCTCTGGTTCGGACAGAGAGTACAACCAACCCCGAGGTGGTGTAGTGCCTGGGAGAAGATCAATGGCACAATCATAAGGACGGTGCGGGGGGAAGGGAAGTAGCACATGCCTTGCTAAACACTTCCAGGAGATCATGGTATTCCGTGGGGAAAACAAAGAAATCCAACGTCTTGTTAACCTCCTGAGAAGACGACTAGGGGAAGGCTGTGCTGCTTGAAGGCAGTGACAATGGCAAAATATGTTCCAACCCAGGATGGAGCTTGTGGTCCAGTCAATCACAGGATTGTGCTGTTGGAGCCAGGATAATCCTAAAACAACCAGAACATGGGAGATGCAATGAGGAGGAACTGTATTGTCTCACTGTCGTTACCAGAAACCCGTAATTGAACGGGCACACTATTATGGGTGACCTATAGAGCGACCGTCCAGCGCCCTAGCAACCATGGGCACAGAGAGAGGCTGAGTCGGAATACCAAGCTCCGAAGCTATCGTGGCATCCATAAGTCATTTATCAGCCCCAGAGTCAATGAGCACCCAGAGAGACTTAGATTGGTCTCCCCACAGCACAAGAGCAAAAAGGAGTGTGCAGGTGATGGGAATTAGGGAACTCCCAGTCAGGAGTATCCAACTCACCTGTCGTAGATTCACGAGAGAGCTCGGGTGACCTCGACTCTTCTCGGAAAAGCTGCCTTCGGAAACTTCCAGATTCCAAAGGTGAACACGTCATATCAGGTGCACGAGTGTGCCAGAGACCAGACCTCCTCTCACTCTTGAGTTCCCTTAGGCGTCCATCAATTTTAATGGTTAAGGCGATAAGAGAGGCGAGGTCCACCGGCAGTTCCCGAGCAGCTAACTCATCCCTTACCTCCTCAGATAATCCGTGCAGAAAAGTATCGAAAAGAGACTCCAGATTCCAGGCACTCTCGGCGGCCAACGTGCAAAAATCCACTGCTTAGTCTGCCACACTACGGGAGTTTTGACGTAAGTCAAACAGTTTGCTGGCCGCCTTTCTCCCGGGTACCGGAGACTCAAAAACTTCTCACCTCTGCCATGAATTCCTCCAAATGACAGATACTTGTTCCCAAACTGCTGGAGCCCAGGAGAGCGCCCTTCCCGACATTAGCATAATTATATACGCTATCTTCGATTGGTCTGAAGAAAACGAAGATGGCTGTAGCTCAAAAAATAAGCGAGCACTGAGAACGAAAACCCCAGCAGGTACCAGGATTTCCTGAATATCGCTCTGGAGGTGGTAAGCAGGGTTGACAGGGAGTCGGGATAGGCTGTACAAACTCACCACAGAAAGGGGAAAAAATGAATGGGTGATTGTTTTTTTTTTCAGAGGTGGCAGACAGTCTCTGAGCTAACTCCCTGGTTTGCTCCATAATAGCCTTTATACCATGGTCATGGCGTTCCATCAAGGAACTGAGCCCTTCCAAAAGGCCCTATAGCAACTCCTGATGTCTCCCAATGGTGGAAAAAACATGCTGGTTGACTTGACTAACATACAAGATGAACTGGCACAGAGAGACAGGAAACTCAGGCGACACCTGGAGGGGGTGAAGACAATCACAAGGACAGGTGAAACAGATCAGGGCATGACACACAGTTCCTCCATAATATCTGACATGCTCACAGGAGAGAGGGAACAGCTGGCTCTGGTCTACTTTGTGAACTCTCCCTAGTCGCCATACCTGCCCGACCAGAAAGAAATGTGTCAGTGAGATGTCTCGCTTTCTCTTCTGTCTTTGACCTTACGTGCAGTTGCATAAAGTAACAACCCAAAAACAAACAAAAAACAATATAACCCAAATGCCTCCTAGGCTCCCACTCATGCTTTCTGTCCCTAACACTAAACCTAAAACTGAAACTAAATCGAAAAACGAAGTTAAACTAAATAAAAACTAGAAAATCAGGTCTGAAAACTCACTGAAACTAAACTGATTTGGAAAAAAAAAACGTATGGAAATAAAAACACAAAAATATAATAACCTTACTGTTGGCATTAGGAGCTCCCTACACTTTAATAAGAGATATGTTGGTCAGCTGAGTTGCTGCTCAGATGAAACACCATCTGACAAGGTCACAAGAGACATGACAGTCATGATAAGGAGGCAGTCATGATGAGCTTCACCGCCATTGTTTCTGTGTTTGTAGTAAACTTCTGGTTATGCGATTACATAGCTGGGATTTTCAAGGTTGATTTTGTAATGAGTAATTGTGGTGGTGAATACTCTACTCCAAACGACCCAGCTTGTTATGCACTTGAGTGAGGACCCAAAAGCGGTTTAACAAAAACAGAGTCCTTTAATGTAAAAACACAGGGAAGACATAGATCCTCTTCAGATGTATATAATGGCAAAAATAGACAACCCGCAGAGAGGGCGACAAATGAAACAAAAGTCCTTCTGATATATACAGAAGAGTCCCCCTTCTTAGCAGCAGAGGAGAATAGCTGGGTTAGCAGCGACAGACTGCTGGTCTCTCTGGGTAGGCGCGGGTCGTAGAGGACAGAGGTACCTGATCACACGTAGCATCAGATGAACAGGCAGATTCCGACAGGACAAGGTAGAAGCAAACGAGACGATAGTTTGGTTCTGGCATGAGAAACTCAAACGAGAATCTGACAAAGAAAGAAGCAGGAACAGAGAGAGAAATAAAGACCTAATCAGAGGGAAAAAGGGAACAGGTGGGAAAAGGGTGAACGAGGTAGTTAGAGAAGATGAGGAACAGCTGGGGGGAGGAGAGAAAGAGAAGGTAACCTAATACGACCAGCAGAGGGAGACGGAGTGAAGAGAAAGAACAGGAACAAGACATAATATGACAATACATGACACAGCTGTTGGTACTTGTATAGTGAAGTTGGTATAATAACTCTCCTTGGGGACAATTTAGGAATCAATTTGGCATAAGCCACGATAGAAGAGTATTTATGTGATGAAAGAGCATGTGCAAACGTCAGTGATAAATCACATCTATGTGGAATTAGACTACCTGGAGCCTCAAAGGTCCACAGCACACCATGGTGTGTAGATAACATGAACAGTATTGAACTGTCTAAAATTGCTTTGGATAAGAGTATCTGTGTAGCCTTGAGTATCTGTTCAAGTGAAACAAATGTATGTTTGCATATGAGAAAGAGAGACAGTCGTTCAATGAGTGAGTGATTTCCTGAATGACTTCCAATGGTCCACTCAGGTCAGAATGATTCCACCTTTTTATGATTCGAATGTTGGTTTTCCTCCATGTCCTTATGACTATTCCTACTTTATTTAGAACATTCTGTTATTCAAGGTAAGTATTATCAACCGATCCAAGGTTTTCTCTTCACCTCATCTGCTGTGGAGTTATTTTGTGTAGATTCACACACACTCACACTACGGGCCACTCATTTAGATGTAATTATACAGTCCACCACGGATGTGATAATAAAGAGCGATAAGGTGATAGTGTGTAGCTTTGGTTATCATTTCTCTTTCTGCCTGCAGAGAGGCGACGACAGGGCAAATTCCAGCCGTTCAGACGCCTGTTTGGGAAGAGGAAGAAGAAGGCAGCAGAGCAGGACCTCAATACAGCAGAGCTGAAGGCTAGCTTCTCCACAGGGGAAGTGTCTAACGTAGTCATCTCAGATGATGAGGAGACCAATCAACATCTGAGGTAAACAGGACATCCATGCATTCTGTTTGATATTAATACTATTAAATACTCCAGTAGTCCAGGTTGCATTTATACACTGTTCATAATGTTGTCATGAGGACATGCAATGCAGTTGAGTTGCTCTACATTGCCGTTTTCCCCCTATTGCTTGTACAGGTCCCCACCTCAAAATGAAACAAGCTCTGAACACAGGTCTTATCAATAACTTAGACTGCATGGACTTGAGCACATTGTCTTTAATCCCTTCCAGTAAGCCACACCCAGACCACAGAGAAAGCCTCTAATACTATTTCCGCGAAGACCCAACGTGGATCCCACATATATTATCATGTGGCTTCTTGTTTGGCATGCAATGTTATCTATTTTCGAGTCGGCAGATTCGACTAAATTTCAGTCTGGTGAGAAAGGGGTGCAGTTCAGTTGAAATGTGGTCTATAAACTGCTTGACTGACTTTTAGATTTTAATTGGTGGAGTTTAGAGTGTGTGAAATGGTTTCTGTTTGTGCAAATGAATTTGCTCAGGGATACTACATCTTGTCAGGAATTAATGAGTGACTGACTGTAATAGCATGCTGTAACTGTAGCTCCCGTTATGTCTTTGCAGGGAGCTGAACCCCATTGGGTCTCAAGCCCTCTCCCACGACAGTGTGTTTATCCCAGAAGAAGCAGTACAGGAGCTCAGCCCAGAACAAACCATGTCCCAGGAAAACGTCTCCGATAAAGTCAGGAACTTGCAGGTGGGCCTTAAACACACATTCAGATGTATGTTCACAGTCTTGGTTGATGACTCTAATTACCATGTACTCGAAAGTCAACTGTTGCTCCCAGATAACAGACACTTTAACGTTACTGCTGTCTTCAATGTTAACTGTGTGTGTGTGTGTGTGTGTGTGTGTGTGTGTGTGTGTGTGTGTGTGTGTGTGTGTGTGTGTGTGTGTGTGTGTGTGTGTGTGTGTGTGTGTGTGTGTGTGTGTGTGTGTGTGTGTGTGTGTGTGTGTGTGTGTGTGAAAAATGCAGCGGCAGATAGCACAGAATATCAAGTTTGGCCAGAAGCACCCCTCTCTGAGGAAGAGTGAGGGAGACGAGGGCAGCTCGGATGAAGAGGAGGTGCCCAATAGCCCTCTGAGGGTCTTAGCCCAAGTGGAGGCTGAGCCAGTGGACACAGAGCCAAAGGTAATAGCAGATCATTAATTGCATAATGTTTGGTTCACTGTTAGTTTATAATGATACCGTATTAACTCAAAGAATATTTGTTGGAAATATAGGAAGAGAATGAAAATGTTATGTTTCAATGACAACCAGGGGGCCAGTCAGGACCAAGAGGCCGGTGAGAGCCATAGAGCTCCCCAGGCTGAAGCCCCCAGCACTCCAGTGAAATCTTCCAGGTCCAAACAAGTTCTTCCAGCCATCGGCACCATTGAGTCCATCGACCTGGATGAAGTCTCACAGTCTGTCCCTCGGCTGGACAACACCGCTGCCAAGCATAAGCTGTCTGTCAAACCCAAAAACCAGAGGATCTCCCGCAAGCACCACCGGTATACACAGGTGAGAGGGGGTCATGGTCCTTACAGTTGGTGGTCTTTCTTTGGTTTGAATGTGCATACATAGAATTGTCATGTAGACTGAATATAGTGAGATAAAGCATACATATTTTTTCCAGGATCTGCAAGAGGTGGATATCCCTGGAATACAGCAGGAGGAGAAAGATGCAGCAGACAGCCAACACAGGAACGCTGAGAAGGAGACACCCCCAGAGAAAACCAAGAAGCAGAAACTGCAGGAGGAGGAGAGATGGGAGTCCAGGAGAAAGAGAGAACTGGTGGAACAGAGGCACAGAGAGGAAGAGGAAGATAGAAAGACGAAAGCAGAGGAGTGGCGGCTGTGTGAGTTAGAGGAGGAGCGATGTTGCGAACAAGAGGAGGGACGTATACTTAAAAAGGAGGAGGAAAGGAGGCAGAGAGAGGATATGGAGAGGAGGATGAAAGAAGAAGAGGAGAGGAGGCAGAGAGAGGAGATGGAGAGGAGGATGAAAGAAGAAGAAGAGAGGAGGCAGAGAGAGGAGATGGAGAGGAGGATGAAAGAAGAAGAGGAGAGGAGGCAGAGAGAGGAGATAGAGAGGAGGATGAAAGAAGAAGAGGAGAGGAGGCAGAGAGCGGAGATGGAGAGGAGGATGAAAGAAGAAGAGGATGGGATAGAGAAAGAAGAAGAAAGATGGATGAGAGAGGATTTGGAGCTTATGCAACGAGAGGAGAAGGAGAGGACACTGGAGGAAGAGGAGAAAGAGGAAGAAGAAAGGAGTAGGAAAGAAGAAGAGGAGAGGAAGCAGTGTGAACTGGAGGCAGAGCGTCTTCGTGTAGATGAGGAAAAGAGACTAAAAGAGGCAGAAGTGGAGGAGAGAATGACAAAGCAGATGAAGAAAAAGAGAAAACTGCTTGCAGAGGAGGAGAGGAAGAAAAATGAGGAGGAGGAGGAGGAGGAGGAGGAGGAGGAGGAGGAGAAGAGGCTGTGTGCAGAAGCGGCTGCGAGCAGCTCGGACCCTGAGAGGAAGAGGAGGGCTGAGGAGCTGCGCTGGAGAGAGATGGAGAAGAGACAGAGGCCGTTCACCGTCAAAGGGTCCTCTGGGGAGAAGCAGATCCTGTTCCAGAAGGTCAACCTAACACCTGTTATACCGGCCTCCAGTCAGCAGGGGAGCGCTGTGACTGAACACAGAGAGAGAGCCAAGGCCTCATCGCTTGGAGGAGCTGACTCCCCCACCCTCCTGTCCTCTCAGTATATCCGCCACACAGCCATCCCGGTGACAGGTGCCCAGCTATGTGGGACTGCTGTCAACCTGGACCATATCAACGAAATCGCTTGTAAGTCTCTCCTGGGTCTGGCAGATGAAAAGAAAGCTGCCATGGGAACCCCACCACCAACCAAGAGCAAGACCCCACCAGTACGTAAGTCTGGAAAAACCAAATCCCTCAGTGAGTCCACAGACCAGTCCAGTGCAGCCGTTCTTGCAGAGTGGGCCAGTATCCGCTGCAAGATATTTAAGGGGGCAGAGGAGGGGAAGTATGAGGAATACCCAGACCCCCATAGCCGACCCAGCAGTGAGGACCAGAGTCCGTTCCCCCATACCAACCTCAGGAAGACCATGTCCGCCAGCGCCAAGTTCTCCATCACTCCGGCCAGGAAGAAGTTTGCCGACTCCAGCAGGAACTCTGAGGTGTTGAATCCGGAAGAGAAGGAAGGAGGAAGCCCAGCCTCTACTCTCTCCAACACCTCCTCCAGCACCTCTGTTCCCTCTGCAGCCTCACCAGCCCCAGGCAGCAAAGCCCAGAGCAGGGGTGGTAAGACCGTCCGGATCGCAGACGGAGAAGGGGAGTGCATGTTTGCCAAAGACCTCCCATCGTTCATAGTCCCCAGGTCTTCCCAGTGGTCCCCCAGACATGAGGGGTCAGTGACAGACGCTGTGAGCCTGGGAGGAGAATCAGAGGACTCTGACGGCCGGGAGGAAGGGAGGGAGCAGGGCCAGCCCTCTCCGTTTGGGATCAAGCTGAGGAGGACCAACTACTCTCTCCGCTTCCACAGTGATCAGTCGACAGATAAGAGGAAGAAGAGGTACAGCGCCGGTGACAGCTTCAACGGTGTCCCCTCACCTCTGACCCCCATTGACCCTGACTCTGACACCTCAGTTTTCTCTGATAGATCCAGCCCTGCGTCTCCATTCAGAGAGAGCATTCCCGGGGTAAAGCCTGGACATATGGTTGTATCTCTTCCAAAGCCCCGGGCCAAGGCAGGCAAGTCTCCCACCCCTTCCATGCACAGCGAGGAGAAGCCTTCCAAACCCTCACTCTACCAAAGACCGAGCACATCTCCTAAACCTGCCACCCCTCCCCCCTCTCCACTCCCCAAGGTGGGCAGAGGGGGTTCAAGCGATGCAGTGGTCCAGAGGACAAGGGTGGGGTCTGATTCAGCTGGCCATGAGGAGCGAGATGAGAGGAGGGAAGAAACCTCAGCTGTGGCCCAGCTCCACAGGAACGGCCAGGGACAGGGGGGTCAGAGGGAGGAGGAGCCCAAGGAGAAGAGGTCCTTCTTCCCCTCCATCACTATGCCCTGGAGGGAGAAGGCTGACAGGAAAACGGAGCTCATCAGGAAAGGTTAGTGTCATCTTGGGAAGCGCATGTACTGCTAGTGCTCCAATCTCCATGACAGAGATTTTATGGATTGTTTTTTTTAAGCGAGTAGGGATGTCACACCTGCATTTTAATTACTTGAGTGATTTTGTGTGTATGATGTCAAGTATGATGGTTGTCTCATCTCACCACTTACAGAGGGGAAGCCATCGCTGCAGAGCAGGCACTCGTTAGACAGTGTTCGGGTCCAGGACAAGGAGGCGGGCCCTCCGTGGATCACTCTGGCGCTGCAGAAACAAAAGGGCTTCAAAGAGCACCAGCAGAGCCGAGACGAGCGCCGCAGCAATAGAGAGGCCAAACTGCCTGAGAAACAGGCCAAGGACAAAGACAGCGTATGATACTGCACTTTAACACACATTACTGTCCTTACCTTCATTCCATTATGATTATGCTTATGCAGAGAGAGAAATGCATTCAGGGCAGTAGGAGAGACTGGGACAGTCCGCTAAAAGGTACATGTGTTTCACAGTGTGTGTTGGTTAGTCCTTCAGAGGGTAAGGGGAGTGGAAACACCAGCCCTACCAAATCACAGACACCGGAGGAGGCCAAGAGACCAGACACCCTCCTGGGCTGCTTTGAGCGCCGAGACCACCTGAAGAAAGCCAACACTCTGCCCAGCACAGTCACAGGTAAGAGCTTTCATATTCACAACTGTTTGTCATCACACTTTCCCAAGATCAGATCAGACAGTTAGGATATCTCACATATGAAACATGATTCTATTACATCTGGATCATCATAATCAAACAAATCTGTTATCAAACTGGGTTATACACTTTTATGGTGTCCTCAGCATACATTATAACCCTTTCTCTCTGGGTCTTGTGTTACAGTTGAGATTGCAGACTCCACACCATCGCCCCCTGTAGTGAAGGAGGTGACCATGCGCTTCCCGTCCACTGACTCTCCCCAGGTGTCCACTGAGCCGGCCTGGTTAGCTCTGGCCAAGCGCAAGGCCAAAGCCTGGAGTGACTGCCCTCAGATCATCAAATAACCTCCTCTCTAACCTCTACACTGCATCAGTACTGTAGACACACTGCCCATGAACTATGACCCCTGTCCCAAACCCTCCCGACCTCTCCTCTCTGCCCCTGATCTGCCCCTGCACTCTAACCTCAACCCAAGCCTCCCCCTATTTCACCATAACCATGTACTTGTATGATTAAAAGTTTGTTTCACGTTCATAATATAAACACAGTCACACATTTACAAACACGAACACTCAGTACAAGCATGCACTTATACAAACACCTGAAAACACAAAGTTTAAGATTACCTGGCTGTATGTTATCAACTATATAATATCTTCCAACAAGTCAAAAGATCCTACTGTAGCCAATCATGGCCACTGCTGGCCTTTGCAATAGCCAATCCCAACCCTTACTTCCCAACAGTAGCCAATCAAAGCACCACGGCTGTAAATAGATCATGCACTTAACATAATACAAGAAAAAAAAAGCTTATGTATTGAAAAGATCAATCCCACAGTTCTGAAAAGGGATATAGATTCTTCATTCAAGGGTACTTTGGGAACAGTGTTTTAAGGGCTACCAGTAACCAATAAACCAACATGACAGATGATCACCCAGTTGTATCACCCTTAGAACCACAATATTTCTGTTACCTTATCTCGTGGGTATTATTTCAAGCACTGATTTTAACAGTGATGAAACAATATATTTGTAATCTCTGAGCCTTGTCTGCGTTGTACAAAAGCTTATTTTTAAAAAACTTGTATTCAAAAGCAGTACTTAGTATAACTATTCTCACTGTGCCTGTGATGACTGTGACAGCTGTCTAAGATACTATATTGCAGGAAATATTTTTTTTTTAAATCCCTTAACAAAGTTGTTTGAAAATCACCGCAGTTTGTAAAATAACACTAAAATCTGTCAGAATCAAATCTCAACTGCACTGAAACACAGCACTAAAGACCAAGGTTCAAGTGGTTGAATTGCACAGTATTCTCACCATTCTAATGTGTCATGGATTTTGCTTTGCTATGGAAAGAGACTACCTGCCTGCTGTAACATCCCATGTGCTCAAGTCACTGCTAATGTGATGATCCATAAGGCCTTTACATGGTCCTCCAGCATTTGGAAAGTCACATTCTCTGAATCCCATCATTGGACGAGTTAAACTCTATCACATCCTCTTAATTTACCTCAATGTGATTTGAACCAATCAGCCCTGCTGTGAGAACCTCTGCTGGGCTGTCTGTGACTGATAGCGTATGGATATTTCTTCCATCATTATCTTCCTCTCACTACTCAATGTAATGATCTGTATGTATGGATGTAAGTATGGATGTATGTTAGAGGCGGTTTTACCAGGACATTGGTCAGAAAAAAGCCTGCAAGGCTCAGTCAGTCACTTTGTCATTTTTTTTTTTTTTTCATTTTACATTTGGTCGTGTGCAATAGTGTAGTATACAAAGTGGTGTATGTAAAAATAATTGGGGTAATAATTGCAATTTTTTGTCCCACTTAAAAAAGGTATTCATGAGAACATCTTTAAAGTGATGCAAATGTTATGAATTATAAATTAAATACTGATGTCTGAACTCAAAGCCTCAAGTCGTATTTCTCCTCCAAATTAGTATCAATAGTTTGCATTTGTTTCCTATATTACTTTTAAATATTATAACATAGTACAAAAATACATGATGTCATACATGTCATCTCAGGAAACTATTCGAGCTCATCTGTCGGCTCCACACAGTACACAAAGTCATTGCGTCTTTCGACCACCAGGAGCGCTTACACACCACAGGAGAGGAGCTCCCTGGGCAGAGAGAGCCTCTCAGAGGTCCATTCTCTCCATTCAGAACACACAGGGTCCCATCTGTGGAGGCCAGGCCCACCAATGTACCTTCCATACCTCAGGGTGACCCCTCAAACACACAGGGGCTGGAGTACACCCTCTGGTAGAGCCACATCAATGAGCCGTCAGCACAGTTCAGACAGTACACACACCCACCATGTGACCCACACACAATGCTCTGCTTGTCTGGTGCTCTGCTTGTCAGTATGTGCCTTTGGTCACATACTGCCACAGCAGCAGAAAACACAGTATTAAAGATGAAACACATAAGTGAGCAATATCAATAGTTACTTGGTGAAAATGAAGATTTTTTTATTTATTTTTTTAACCAGGCAAGTCAGTTAAGAATATATTCTTATTTTCAATGAAGGCCTAGGAACAGTGGGTTAACTGCCTGTTCAGGGGCAGAACGACAGATTTGTACCTTGTCAGCTCGGGGGTTTGAACTCACAACCTTCTTGTTACTAGTCCAACGCTCTAACCACTAAGCTACCACTAGGCTACGCTGCCACCCCATGTTAAGGAGAAAGACTAAAAGTGGACATTATCTTAGTGCCAGTTCTTCCTCTCACCATTTTCCCTGTGTGTCTGAGGCAGCAGATGTTTCCATCCACAGAGCTGATGATTAGGTTTCCAATGAAGCAGCTTGGGATGGAGAAAAATGTAGTCTTCCTGGAATACATCTACAGGTCAATACCAGTGTCCTGAAACAGAAAAAGAGTTTGAATCTTTTCTCATTCACACACAAGCATCTGTGATTTTTGCAGGCAAGAAGGCATGGACACTCACATAATGGAGACAGAGGAAGTTTCCACCAAGGGTGGCGACACACTGCTGTCAGAGAGGGATGGAGACAGGGTGAGGAGAACACATCTCCACTCCCACAGTGGTGCGTCCACACACACTGCCGAACCTAGAATACACACAAAAACACAATTATACAGTACTGAGCATGTGATGCAAGATTTACACTTGACATACACACACACACACACACATACACACACACACACCTGTGGGTCAAGGGCATAGACGTGGCCATCCTGCGACCCCACCATCACCAAGCCTGTGAGGGGGTCCACAGTAGGACAGCTCTTCACAGCATCTCCAGTCTAAAACACCCACTGTCTCCCCAGACTGCACACACAGTTAACACACACAACCATCATAGCACCCTGAGATTAAACACAGTTAAGACACACAACCATCATAGCACCCTGAGATTAAATGCAGATAACACACACAACCATCATAGCATCCTGAGATTAAACACAGTTAACACACACAACCATCATAGCACCCTGAGGTTAAACACAGTTAACACACACAACCATCATAGCACCCTGAGATTAAACACAGTTAACACACACAACCACCATAGCACCCTGAGATTAAACACAGTTAAGACACACAACCATCATAGCAACCTGAGATTAAACGCAGATAACACACACAACCATCAGAGCACCCTGAGATTAAACACAGATAACACACAGCATAGATCCTCAATATACACTGTAGAATAGACATAGAATAGAAGACTACATTAAACATAACCAAAAAAACAGATGCTTTATGTGGATGCTGACCAACTACGATGAGTCTTCCACATCGGGACACAGCAGCAGAGGATTCGATCCTGTCCTGAGACCCTCTATAACACAACAGCCCCCCAGTGACAGGTCCAGGGCCTGCATCATGTGGGAATGGGAACCAATGAACACTGTGGCCCTGGGGCCTCCTCTCTGGACCAGCAGGACTGGAGAGGCATCCACACACCTCTCTGTCTGACTGCAAGCTCACCCTCATCTCCAGACCCACAGCCTCTCTAAGGAGAGGGATAACACTGCTAGCACTGGGCTCATTGGTTTCCACTGCCTAGGAATGGTTGTGTTATGTCCTCTTATTGGACCCAAATGTCTGGGAGTGGCTGGATTCTGTACTCTCTTTTTTCCTATGTGAGTGTATTTCTTGTTCTTATGATTGGTCCCTCTGAGTCTGTGTTTTCAATGGTCCTCAAAGGGTCTGAATGACCCATCTCTACAACCTCCTCTGGTCTCCTTACCACAGTACATCTTAAATCCCTCTTCACAGAATAAATGACAACTCCCAGTGGTGTCTGTGCAGGGTCTGTATGCGGTCTCTTGGGCTGTGCTGAGGAGACAGGGTCTGTATGCGGTCTCTTGGGCTGTGCTGAGGAGACAGGGTCTGTATGCGGTCTCTTGGGCTGTGCTGAGGAGACAGGGTCTGTATGCGGTCTCTTGGGCTGTGCTGAGGAGACAGGGTCTGTATGCGGTCTCTTGGGCTGTGCTGAGGAGACAGGGTCTGTATGCGGTCTCTTGGGCTGTGCTGAGGAGACAGGGTCTGTATGCGGTCTCTTGGGCTGTGCTGACAGGGTCTCTTGGGCTGTGCTGAGGAGACAGGGTCTGTATGCGGTCTCTTGGGCTGTGCTGAGGAGACAGGGTCTGTATGCGGTCTCTTGGGCTGTGCTGAGGAGACAGGGTCTGTATGGGCTGTGCTGAGGAGACAGGGTCTGTATGCGGTCTCTGGGCTGTGCTGAGGAGACAGGGTCTGTATGCGGTCTCTTGGGCTGTGCTGAGGAGACAGGGTCTATATGCAGTCTCTTGGGCTGTGCTGAGAAGACAGGGTCTGCTGGATGTTTCTTGTCCACAGGATGGGACGTCCAGCTGTGCTCTAACTGGAGAGTCGGTGTTTCTGTGGCAACATGGTACAGGACGTCTGAGAAGGATCCGTCCAATATAGCCTCCAGAAGCCCAGATGAAGTCACTCCTACGGTGGTGGTGATGTCATCACAGAGATGCAGGGCTTGCAGTGAGTCGCCTCCACTAAACAGGAAGTTGGAGTCCTCCTGGATGGTTTCATCCTCCGTCTGACCTATAAAGTCTCCTGACATACACAAATATACATGTACAAATATGTAAACTCTTGATGTAGAAGGGATACTGACTTGTTTGTATGTTTGTACTTAAGTGTCAAAAGTAAATGTAGTTGCTAAAATATACTTAAGTATCAAAGTAAATGTACAAATAATTTTAAATTCCTTATATTATTAAACAAACAAGACGGCACAATTAAACTTTTACATTTTTTTTTACCAATAACCAGGGTCACATTCCAACACTCAGAAATCATTTACAAATAAAGCATTTGTGTTTAGTGAGTCCGCCAGATCAGAGGCAGTGGGGATGACCATGGATGTTCTCTTGATAGGTATATACATTTGAACATTTTCTGTCTTGCTAAGTATTGTTGGCGGAGTGGCGTGGAGGGGGGTTGGGCAGGGGGGTGGAGCATTGGAAGTTAAGACCAGGTTCAGCCTTTGTTCTCTCTCTCTTACGTCTGGGTTTCACAAGAGAAGGTCACGATTGGCTTGTGGGTTATCTGTCATCTATTTGGCGTGTGCTACGGCCCAAACAGTAGCCTGTGTAAAGTTGGTGTAATAAACCGTCAATTCGTAAACTCAAGCCTCTGTCTGGACAATTGTTCATTTATGATCTAGTCAGGTCATTACAGTATTCAAAT
The DNA here is from genome assembly GCF_023373465.1 of Oncorhynchus keta. Lineage (NCBI taxonomy): Eukaryota > Metazoa > Chordata > Actinopteri > Salmoniformes > Salmonidae > Oncorhynchus > Oncorhynchus keta. The sequence goes on from NC_068421.1 coordinate 71,916,328, forward strand.
TTAACAAGTACTTTTGGGTGTCAGGGAAAATGTATGGAGTAAAGAGTATGTAATTTTCTTTAGGAATGTAGTGAAGTAAAAGTAGTCAAAATATAAATAGTAAAGTACAGATACCCCAAAAACAACTTAAGTAGTACTTTAAAGTATTTCGGGGCGTTCCTAAAAGACGTAGAATCGCAAACTAGCGCGAGGTCGCGCTGTTTGAAAGGAGGGAGTAGTGTAACGACCCTGGGTTTATAAACGCGTATATCGACTATTCCGCTTGAGCATGCTCTTGGGGCAAAGTCTTTAGCGGGCTAGAAGGTCGAGGGTTGAGACTTGCTCCCTGCCTGCTTCATTACAGTACGTTTTGTCGCATGAAGATGACAGCGTGTAGAAAATATTGCGTCACATCGTGAAATATCCAATCATAATTTAGTATTTTATTGCGACAAATTTGAAAATGTTTCACGTCGCAGTCGACGTCCGTGAATCTCGAAAACCCGATCCTTGTTGCCAACGTCGGGTTTTCGAGACTAACGTAAGACGTCCGTCGGCTTTGGGCCCGAAGAGAACCAAACGAATGAGGGGAATGAAGTGCTTCAATTGTAATGTTTAATTGATAAAACGTTGTCTGAAGACATGGATGACGTGGTCAAAACTAAGCTTAAGAGCAATGCCAAGATTTACAGTAACACTTTGGAGCGAATAGTTCAAAAGGTATGTGGAAAATGTGCTGATAGTTACCTAAATAATTAACGTTAACCGTGCTAGCCAGATGCCTGCTAGCATTGTAACTAGCTAGCTCGCTAGTGTTCTTCTGACGATGTGGTTAGATAATCAAACATATTAGCAAAGACACCCTATTGATGTTCTCTAACCCAGCTAGCGTTAGCCAACAAGTAGTAGTAGCACAGAGCAGAGGCACATTTTTGAAATCGTATTATTGTAACTAGCTAGTAGTCTCTCGCCAACTAGCCTTCTTTTACTGTCCCTCTTGAGGCCACGGGGCGAAATGCACAAGCAATGCACCCCCTCATCAAATCAAATGTTATTTGTCACATACACGTATTTAGTAGATGTTATTGCGGGTGTAGCGAAATGCTTGTAAGCAATGTCACTCTACTACTAGGCCTGTAACAGATGAAACCTCAGATTGTGCCAGTATTTACAATTTTCCTTGACAACAGTATTCAAAGCTGCATGACAATGGGACTGAGGTGAACCTGGAGGACATAACACCCGAAGGTAAACAACAGTCCGTTTATGGTTACACTAGTTAGCTAATAATTCTTAAACTCCAGTGTCCATGTTCCTTATCTATGGTTACACATATTATCTGCTTCTCAGTACTTGAATAATTGTTTAGCCTTGTCAACAACGATATACAGTTGCTAGTTTTATATTAATGGGTACAAATTCTGCACACAACCGAGTTGGCTCAATGTTCTGATTATTGTATTTCCATGTGTCTTGTCATTGGATGGAGAAGAGGTGAGAGTATGCATGGTCAAGTCAGAGTTGGAACTATCAAAGCTGGGATTGTCAAAGGTTTGTAAGATATGACGTTATGTACTGTAGCTAATTATTTTAGGCCCACTTGGTACTTTTTCTGAGGAATCTCTTACGTTTCTGGATCACACTCACACCTCTAACTCCCCCTCCTCTTTAGAGTGATGTTGACCTGGCAGAGCTGTCACTAGGAGGTAGGAACTACAACGCATTGTTTCTCTGTGAGATTTGCACTGAAGCGTTACAGATTCTGCAATATAAATGTAAAGGTACTTTCTGCCAAAGTGGGAACATTGCCTTTCCATTTCAATCACGCTGTAAAGCTGGACTTCCACGACGTGGATTGAATATAGCCCTTAATTGTTAAATTGATCCGAAGGTATATTTATGTCATTTTTGTTATTTCAGATGTTTCTGAAATACACAGGCCACAGAACATCATTAGAGACTTCAAGGTACATATAGCGACAACTGATTGTGGGCAGAACAGATCTGTCTTTTTGGAGACTTGTCTAACCAGATGTTTACAGCCCACATTACTGTAGCCATGGTTGGGGAGTAACAGATTACATGTATTAAAAATATTTTTTTCCAATGGTAACTGTAATCCATTACATTACCAGCAAAACTGTTGTAATCAGATTACAGATACTTAATAATAAAAAACTAGATGATTACTTCAAGGATTACTTTTAAATTCAAAAAGTATGCTCGCAAATTTTTTTTATTTTGACACTTCTCTGTTTTCTCGACGACATTCAAATCAGCTTTTAAAAAAGGTGCAAGTTTTAAGTTTGTTCCACCTGAGCAAGTCTGAGACCACTATGATGTCACACCAAATGTGTTTGATGGATCACGGGAAAAGAGCAGAAATAGGCTTTGGTAGGCTACAGTCCAAGCTATGTCTTCCAATGGCGTGACTGCTTTGGAGGTAAGGATGACAGCAGTGGTGTAGTCTACGGTGATATGTATATCACTTATTATTGATATCTACATAGCGCATTGATGTAAATCGCACTGATACTCTCCGATTTAGCTATTTGCATCTTACGGATTGTGGTTGTTGTGGATGGCTGTTCACATATATAAATGTGTATTGTAACCCAATAATGGTTGAATTCAAGAAGTTAAGCTGCCTATCAATCATTGTTTTTGAAACCAGTGGAAAGCCAGTGAAAAATGTGCCCTTGCAACAGCTGCATAGTGCGGATCCCAGCCTATGGAATAAAAATTGGGCTTTTATCGCTCAGTCTAATTCATGCTGATTAAAAAAAGTAAATCCATAGGAGTGGACACACGCTCAAACTCGCACACTTTTTATAGACTTAAAAGGGGCGATCTGTAGTTGCTACATCCATTTTTGGACTTATAAATCATATATTAATATAAACATATAATTTATTGTTGTAGAAAGCGATTGGTTAGATTGAAGAAGCCCACATAACCAACCCATAAAGTAAAATTGAGCATCCATATATGGCCAGCTATGTAAACTTTAACATTGATTTATCCTGCAATAGATGTCATTCCATTAGAAACACATATTTTTGTCTTCTGCTAATGCCTCTTATGGGGAAAGTAATCTAAAAGTAACTGAATGTAATCGGCTTGTTACTGAGTTTGTAATCCAAAAATTTCATTACTGATTACAATTTTGGACAGGTAACTTTAGCGGATTACATTTAGAAAGTAACCTACCCAACCCTGACTGTAGCTTATGTACTTCTCATGTTTTTCAACAGATGGACATCTCATACCACCAGGATGATCCCAACGATGATTGTGTAGATGAGGGTGCTGGCCCTGTCAACAGTAATGATTCTGTTATGCAGCAGGCTACAGAGAACAGCCACTGTAAGTAAATTATTTGAACATTAACCCTAGTGACTTATGGACACTACCGTTCAAAAGTTTGGGGTCACTTAGAAATGTCCTTGTTTTTGAAGGAAAAGCAAAAATGTTGTCCTTTAAAATAACATCAAATTGATCAGAAATAAAGTGTAGACCTGGTTAATGTTGTAAATTACTATTGTAACTGGAAATGGCTCATTTTTAATGGAATGTCTACATAGGTGTACAGAGGCCCATTATCAGCAACCATCACCCCTGTGTCCCAATGGCATGTTGTGTTAGCTAATCCAAGTTTATAATTTTAAAAGGCTAATTGGTCATAAGAAAATCCCTTTGCAATTGTTAGCACATCTGAAAACTGTTGTTCTTATTTAAATAATCAATTAAACTGGCCTTTCATACTAGTTGATTATATCTAGAGCATCAGCATTTGTGGGTTCGATTACATGTTCAAAATGACCAGAAACAAATACTTTCATCTGAAACTCGTCAGTCTATTCTTGTTCTGAGAAATGAAGGCTATTCCATGTGAGAAATTGCCAAGAAACTGAAGATCTCGTACAACGCTGTGTACTACTCCCTTCACAGAACAGCCAAATTGTCTCTAACCAGAATAGAAAGAGTGGGAGGCCCCTGTGCACAATTGAGCAAGAGGACAAGCCTAGAAGACCAGCATCCCAGAGTCATCTCTTCACTGTTGACGTTGAGACTGGATGTTTCACGGGTATTATTTAATGAAGCTGCCAGTTGAGGACTTGTGAAGTGTCTGTCTCAAACTAGACACTCTAATGTACTTGTCCTCTTGCTCAGTTGTGCAACAGGGCCTCTCACTCTTTCTATTCTGGTTAGAGCCAATTTGCGCTGTTCTGTGAAGGGAGAAGTACACAGCGTTGTACGAGATCTTCAGTTTCTTGGCAATTTCTCACATGGAATAGCCTTAATTTCTCAGAACAAGAATAGAATGGCGAGTTTCAGATGAAAGTTATTTGTTTCTGGTCATTTTGAACCTGTAATCAAACCCACAAATGCTAATGCTCCAGATACTCAATTAGTATAAAGATGGCACGTTTTATTGTTTCTTAAATCAGGACAACAGGTTTCAGCTGTGCTAACATAATTGCAAAAGGGTTTTCTAATGGTCATTTAGCCTTTTAAAATTATAAACTTGGATTAGCTAACACAAAGTGCCATTGGGACACAGGAGTGATGGTTGCTGATAATGGGCCTCTGTACGCCTATGTAGATAATCCATATAAAATCAGCCGTTTCCAGCTACAATACTCATTTACAACATTAACAATGTCTACACTGTATTCCTGATCAAGTTGATGTTATTTTAAAAGACAAAAAATTAGCTTTTCTTTCAAAAACAAGGACATTTCTAAGTGAACCCAAACTTTTGAACGGTAGTGTATATATTGAGCATGTCAATGTAAACACATCAAATACAATTACAACAGCATTTTTCATGTTCATTTACACATTTCTCATGTTCATTTACACATTTCTCATTTAATAAATTGTCTTTATATTGCCTCCATCAGTGGTGGATAATTCCAAACTGAATGGGACTAGGAGTAGCCTGTGGGGTGCGCCAGAGGAGCTGGAGCGCTCTCTGAGCAGTCATCGTAGCACTCTACTGGACCAGTATCCCAGCATGGTCAGCCAGGTAGGAGAGGCCTGGCGGCGCCAACATATGTCCGACGTGGCTGTAGGCGTTTTGAGGAGGTACCACAGGCTCAGGTGGTTCTCTAACAGAAACCTCAATAACCGCACCTTCAACATCAGACCTGCTCACAGAAAGACTACCCTCAACAATGGCCAATCCTTTCTCCAAACACCTCAGAACACCATACTGAATGTGGGTAATCCCAAGAGTCCAAAGTTGAACCTCAAAATGACAACAACCCACACCCATCTTCCTCCACAGACCAAGGTCAACCTCCAGGAATGGCCAGCAGAGAGGCTGTCCCACAGGAAGGGTACAGATTCAGGGAACGGACAACCGTCCCACCCTGTTCTAGTGATGGACTTCTCCTCTCGCCTCTCCTCTGCAGGCTCCAGTCCTGCCTCCTCCCCTCCCTCTGCAGCCCCCTCCCTTCTCTCTGCTCCCTCCTTTGTAGACTCCTCTCCTCCCTCCTCTGCAGCCTCCCTTCCCTCTTCTCTCTCCTCTGCAGACTCCTCCCTACAGGAGAGCCCTGAGCCGGAGGAGCCCCCCTTAAACCAAACCTTCATGGTGTCCATGCCCTCTTCCCCATCCCCCAGGGTTAGACATACTACCCTGGACTTCAGTCCTGCCAGATCTGAAGACACCTTCACAGCAGGAGGGTTGAGCAGTCCATCTCTAAGGAAGTGTGCCCTACCCACATTTCCCCATCAGAGGTTTTTCACAGCGGTATGCCCTGTGGTCTGTATGGAGATGTCTTCAGACTACCGCTCCCCAGTAGTACAGAGTCCCTACAGAGCCAGACTGCTGATCTGGGACAGCCAGCGTGCAGCATCTAACGCCCACCATAGAAGCCCCAAGTCAGGCTTTGCTGGATATCATCAAATAAACACTGTGGAGCCCAGATCTTCCCCTGAGTCTTCACCCTCCTCTCTTCATAGGCCTCTGATGCCACCCAGGAAGCCCCACCACCTGGACTCCTGCAATCCCTCCCAGCTGAAACTCCAATCGTCTAGATTATCATCTGATCATGAGTCTGGGGCAGGCCAGCCAAGGCTCCGGCGACACTATTCCCTGGATTCCTTCTCCCCATCTGTCAGTCTCTTACGAAACTCTGCTAAGCAGATTGACAAGGACTTCCAGAAGCTCTACCATAGTCTTGTCTGTCAGGGCAAATCCTCCTCCTGCTGTACATGTGAGAGGAGAGAAGAGACCACCAGAGGAACCTCCTCTTCTGCTCTGGCTGCCCTGGCCCTGTCTCCTCACCACTCTGTCATGAAGAAGCGTCGCAGGGAGCTGGTCCAAGAACAGTCCCCAGAGTCCAAACGTTACAGGGATAGCTCCTTTGCTTACTCCCCAGGATCCCTCCGCCAGAGGGTAGAAATGTTCAGGTGCCAGAACCGCTCAGACAGCCATTTGTCCTCCAACCAGTGGGACATCTCCTGTGACTCCCACAACTGGAGCCCCCGCAGGGCCAGTCTGGCTCATACCCACCACAGCCCCCATCACCAACATCACTCATCAAATGTAGCAGTCAGGAAAGCTGAAGGCTCCTGGCCTGGCCTGCATGTTGATCAGCACTCTCCTGCTTGGGTACGGGTCTTCCACAGAAACAATGTACATGCAGTCCAAGAGAAATTATAATGTATGTCTTATTTTCTAACATTGCTTTCATCTATGTCTGCTGTCTAGAGAGAGAAATACAGCCGATTTGTTGGACTTGAAGGTTTGTCTAGTCTCAGGGGAAAAAATCTATTTGTCTAATCTTTGATTGACTACTTTGGATTTAGTTCTGATGATCATTTATTCCTCCCCTCTCAGGAAAGTCAATTGTCAAGGCTGAGTGCCAATGTGGCTGTTCGCCAAGGTAACCATGACCTTGTTCAGAAAGTAATACGTTCTGCATTGTTGTTTAAATATGTAATATATGCATTTCATTGTTTGTCACGTTAACCACCCACCCGTCTTTCCCCCAGTTTCTCTAGGAGACAGCTTCTGTATAAATGATGTCAACCCACAGAAAGGCTGTCCTGTCCTGCACCTCTACCTGAGTTTTTTTTTATATGCCAGAGTTGAAAACATCTCTGCTGTTTATCTGCATTTGAAAACATACTTAGGATGTCCCAATAACCATGAACTAATTTGTTATAATGAAATGTTTATATAATGTATTTTTATATACAGTACCAGTCAAAAGTTTGGACAAACCTACTCATGCAATGGTTTTTCTGTATTTTTACATTGTAGAATAATAGTGAAGATTTTTTCAAATCTAATAACACATATGGACTCATGTAGTAACCAAAACAGTTAAATAAATCCAAATATATTTTAAATTCTTCAAAGTAGCCAGCCTTTGCCTTGATGACAGCTTTGTGCACGCTTTGCATTCTCTCAACCAGCTTCACCTGGAATGTTTTTCCAACCATCTTGAAGGAGGTCCCACATGTACTGAGAGCTTCTTGACTGCTTTTCCTTCACCCTGTGGTTCAACTCATCCCAAACCATCTCAATTGGGTTGAGGTTGGGTGATTGTGGAGGCCAGGTCATCTGATACATCACTCCATCACTCTCCTCCTTGGTCAAATAGCCCGTACACAGCCTGGAGGTGTGTTGGGTCATTGTCCTGTTGAAAAACAATTGATAGTCCCACTAAGCGCAAACCAGATGGGATGGCATATCATTGCAGAATGCTTTGGTAGCCAAGCTGGTTAAGTGTGCCTTGAATTCTAAATAAATCACTGAAAGTCGCCAGCAGAGCACCATCACACCTCCTCCATGCTTCACGGTGGGGACCACACATGCGGAGAGCATCCGTTCACCGACTCCGTGTCTCGCAGACACAGCAGTTGAAACCAAAATTCAAAAATTTGGACTCATCAGACCAAAGGACAGGTTTCCACCAGTCTAATGTCCATTGCTTGTGTTTCTTGGCCCAAACAAGTCTCTTCTGCTTATTTGTGTCCATTAGTAGTGTCCTTTGCAGCAATTTGACCATGAAGGCTTGAGTCACGTGGTCTACTCTGAACAGTTGAGATGTTTGTTACTTGAACTCGGAAGCATTTATTTGGGATTACATTTCTGAGGCTGATAACTCATGAACTTATCCTCTGCAGCTGAGGTAACTGGTTCTTCCTTTCCTGTGGCGGTCCTCAGGAGAGACAGTTTCATCATAGCGCTGGATCGTTTTTGTGACTGCACTTAATTTTTTTTAATTTTCCGTATTGACTGACCATGTCTTAAAGTGATGATGGAATGTCGTTTATCTGCTTATTTGAGCTGTTCTTGCCATAATATGGACTTGGTCTTTTACCAAATAGGGCTATTTTCTGTATACCACCCTTCTCACAACTGACTGGCTTAAAATAACTAAGGAAAGAAATTCCACAAATTAACAAGGCACACCTGTTAATTGAAATGCATTCCAGGTGACTACCTCAAGAAGCTGGTTGAGAGAATGCCAAGCGTGTGCGAAGCTGTCAAGGCAAAGTGTGTCTACTTTGATATCAAATATTTATTTAACACTTGTTAATACATGATTCCATATGTTATTTCATAGTTTGGATGTCTTCACTATTCTCCAAATGTAGAAAAAAGTAAAAATAAAAACCCTGGAATGAGTAGTGTCCAAACATTTGGTACAGTATATACACTGCTCAAAAAAATAAAGGGAACACTAAAATAACATCCTAGATCTGAATGAATGAAATATTCTTATTAAATAGTTTCTTTACATAGTTGAATGTGCTGATAACAAAATCACACAAAAATGACCAATGGACCAGCATATGGTCTCACAAGGGGTCTGAGGATCTCATCTCGGTACCTAATGGCAGTCAGGCTACCTCTGGCGAGCACATGGAGGGCTGTGCGGCCCCCCAAAGAAATGCCACACCATGACTGACCCACCGCCAAACTGGTCATGCTGGAGGATGTTGCAGGCAGCAGAACGTTCTCCACGGTGTCTCCAGACTATAATGTCTGTCACGTGCTCAGTGTGAACCTGCTTTCATCTGTGAAGTGCACAGGGTGCCAGTCGCGAATTTGCCAATCTTGGTGTTCTCTGGCAAATGCCAAACATCCTGCACGGTGTTGGGCTGTAAGCACAACCCCCACCTGTGGACGTCGGGCCCTCATGGAGTCTGTTTCTGACCGTTTGAGCAGACACATGCACATTTGTGGCCTGCTGGAGGTCATTTTGCAGGGCTCTGGCAGTGCTCCTCCTTGCACAAAGGCGGAGGTAGCGGTCCTGCTGCTGGGTTGTTGCCCTCCTACGGCCTCCACGTCTCCTGATGTACTGGCCTGTCTCCTGGTAGCGCCTCCATGCTCTGGACACTACGCTGACAGACACAGCAAACCTTGCCACAGCTCGCATTGATGTCCCATCCTGGATGAGCTGCACTACCTGAGCCACTTGTGTGGGTTGTAGACTCCGTCTCATGCTACCACTAGAGTGAAAGCACCGCCAGCATTCAAAAGTGACCAAAACATCAGCCAGGAAGCATAGGAACTGAGAAGTGGTCTGTGGTCACCACCTGCAGAACCACTCCTTTATTGGGGGTGTCTTGCTAATTACCTATAATTTCCACCTGTACAACAGCATGTGAAATGTATTGTCAATCAGTGTTGCTTCCTAAGTGGACAGTTTGATTTCACAGAAGTGTGATTGACTTAGTTACATTGTGTTGTTTAAGCGTTCCCTTTATTTTTTTGAGCAGTGTATATTGAATTTCCTATAGATGTTATTACTGCCATGGGTGTTTCATAACTGAGTGCATAATAAATACTGAATGACTTAAATTGTAATAAAAAAAATACAAGGTTTTCAAAAGTATTTTATATTAATTGCTTTTGTTTTCTTACATATTCATGAATTGTTTATCACGATGGGGAAAATGAAAGCACAATTAACAAACTAAATGTTCAGTCTTTCAATCTTCATGGAACAAAAATATAAATGCAACATGTAAAGTGTTGTTCCCATGTTTTATGAGGTGAAATAAAAGATCCCAAAAATTGTTATTTCTCTACAGTAAGCTGCCTCCAGCGGTTTAGAGATTATGGCAGTACATCCAACTGCAGACCACGTGTAACCATGCCAGCCCAAGACCTCCACATCCGGCTTTTTCACCTGCAGGATGGTCGGAAATGAGCCACCAGGACAGCTGATGTAACTGGGTTTGCACAACTGAAAAACATCCTCACAAACTGTCAGAAACCATTTCAGGGAAGCTCATCTGCAAGCGCGTCCTCACCAGGGTCTTGACGTGAGTGCAGTTCGGCATCGTAACTGGCCACTGGTATGCTGGAGAAGTGTGCTCTTCACAGATTAATCCTGGTTTCAATTGTACCGGGCCGATGGCAGTGTATGGGCGAACGGTTTGCGGATGTCAACGTTGTGAACAAAGTGCCCCATGGTCGCGGTTATGGTATCGGTAGGCATAAGCTACGGAAAACGAACATGATTGCATTGTATCGATGACAATTTGAATGAGATCCTGAGGCCCGTTGGTGCCATTCATCCGCTGTCAACAACTCGTTTCAGCATGATAATGCAGTCCCATGTCGCAAGGATCTGTACACAATTCCTGCAAGCTGAAAATGGCCTATACATTATTCCATGGCCTGCATACTCACCAGACAGGTCACCCATTGAGCATGTTTGGGATGCTCTGGGTCGATGTGTACGACGGCGTGTTCTGTATTCCCAGTCATGTGAAATCCATAGATTGGGGCCTAATGATTTTATTCCAATTGAAGATTTCCTTATGAACTCTAACTCAGTAAAATACTTGAAATTGTTGCATTTATATTTGTTCAGTGTAGTATGCACTTTACAGGAGGGACAGTGATTAGTCTGAAAGTAGGGAAACAGGATTCAACCACTTTGTATACAGGATATAAGCAAAATACATTTGTAGGTCAATTTAGTAGAGGTTTAAGGCTAAATTAAATGGAAGCTAGTTGTTTTCACATAACGTTTTTGGTCTGAAGTTGTGCGTCTTACAGCTGATACGGCCACTTGTAACTAATCTCTCCAATGAGAGAAAGGAGTCAGAATGCTAGTTTTTAATAGCAATGGAATATTATGTGGAATGAAAAGGCTGGGTTGAAATGTAATACATTGACGTGCATAAGGTTATTGTGTTGCCAGAGTGGAAGCATCAAGGCCCAACGGTTTCAGACCAAAGCAGGCCAGGCACCACTCAAACCGTAACAGCTTTCAGGAAAAATTTAGTAGCTACAGCAATTCTGTGTTTACTTGTCAAGGTGAGGCCGTGCCCTAGGCACCCATACTGTGACCAAGTAGGCTCCAAGAGGCACTTCCTTGGTTAGAGTATGGTTAAGGTTCACACTTTAGACATTAGGACAATAACAGCAGTAGTGTGGTCAAGATAGTGGTTGTGGTTTGAGGTTGGGGTCAGTGGTCACCACTCCAGTTCCACAGGGTATTTGCCTGTGAGGCAGGCAGTGCAGTGGCCCACTCTCCTGTTGGCCTTGGTGTTGGTGCTGATCCGCTCATCCTTCTGGAGGGAGTGGATTCCCCCCTGCACCGCTGACACCAGGCCCTCCACTGACAGATACTGCACGCTGGTGGCACCTATATTACAGAACATCGTTTTAAGATCTGGACCACACACACGTCGAATAATAAGTGCATCGAATAATAAGTATTCCGAATCTCACCAATGTAGCCAGCAATGTCCTTAAACTCTGGCCTGTTAGCAATGAGCTCCTCTTTTGTGGGGATGTTGATGCCCATGTAGCAGGGGAACCTGATGGGTGGGGAGGCAACGCGGATGTGGACCTATGGGAGGGGAGGTCAACAACCAAAATGAGTGGTCATTACAGACAGACAATGTGAGACCCGATGTCGTCTTTCATGGTCGAGAAGGAACCTGCAAGTAAGCATTTAATTGGACGATGTATACCATGCGTATCACATACATAAGACTAATAAAACTTAACTGAAACTTGAGTAATAAACCATTATAAACAGGAGAGAGAGACTAACATGCTGTATAATTGATATTAAGAGCAGGACAGATAATGATCAACTCTGGGCCACTCACCTCTGTGGCTCCTGCTTCCTTCAACAACTTGATTATGGGGGCGATGGTGTTGCCCCTGACGATGGAATCATCAACAAGCACCACCCGCTTGCCTGCAAAGTTGTCTGTCAGCGCACCAAACTTCTTGGCCACCCCCAACTGCCTGAGGCGTGTGTTTGGTTGAATAAATGTCCTCCCAACGTAGCGATTCTTACACAGAACCTCTACGTACGGCAGTCCCGACTGCAGAGATGGAACAGAAGAGTACAAACTGAAGCCTAGAATATTGTATGAATATGCACGAGTCAGAATATGCACCCTATTGCTATCAACATTCAATAGGTGCCACAACTCACCTGCTCCGCGTATCCCAGTGCAGCAGGAGTAGCAGACTCAGGCACAGTGCTGACCACGTCTGCCTCTGTAGGGGCCTCAATGGCTAGCTGCCGTCCACAGCGCTGTCTGACTGTGTACACCATCTGACCTGCAACACCAGGTGGAAACACTGAGGAAACTATAGCTAGTCTGGCATCAGCTAAAAGCAAGTAATGTGCTGTAACCTCCCAGCCAAACTATTTACTACTCTCACTGACTCAGTACTACAACTTAAAACGTTTTTGTGTTATTAGCCAGGACAACTACTATCTATGCCTACCTTCAAATATGGAGTCTGGTCTGGCAAAGTAAACATATTCAAAGATGCAAAAGGCAGGGAGGTCTCCCTCAGGGCGAGGGACGATGCTTAGGGTCTTCACACCGTGTTTGGAGATCTGGACTATCTCTCCAGGCATCACCTCTCTGTGGTACCTAAGGAACAGACAGACAGAGAGAAGCTTGTGAGCCACAGGACCACACGTTGCCATGGCAATAAGAGGTTGGTCACTGGTGATGAGAGCTCACTTGGCACCGATTGACTGGAAGCTGCAGGACTCTGATGACACCACCCAACCCTCTGTGTCTCCCTCGCCAGCACCTGACAGAGGACACAATATGGCCTTGTCAATCATCCATCCTCTCAATTTTATATACAGTACCAGTCAAAAGTTTGGACACACCTACCCATTCAAGGGTTTTTAATAACACATATGGAATCATGTAGTAACCCCCAAAAAAATGTTAAACAAATAAAAACATTTCACATGAGATTCTTCAAAGTAGCCACCCTTTGCCTTGATGGCAGCGTTGCACATTATTGGCATTCTATCAACCAGCTTCATGAGGTAGTCACCTGGAATGCATTTAAATTAACATCGGATTTCCCAGCAGGAAAATGCTTCCAGCAGGACAATGCTCCAAGCCACACAGCCAGGTCAATCAAGGTGTGGATGGAGGACCACCAGATGAAGACCCTGTCATGGCCAGCCCAATCTCCAGACCTGAACCCCATTGAAAACCTCTGGAATGTGATCAAGAGGAAGATGGATGGTCACAAGCCATCAAAGCCGAGCTGCTTGAATTTTTGCGCCAGGTGTGGCATAAAGTCACCCAACATCAATGTGCAAGATTGGTGGAGGGCATGCCAAGACACATGAAAGCTGTGATTATAAAATCATGGTTATGGGGCCTCCCGGGTGGCTGGGTTCGAGTCCAGGCTCTGTCGCAGCCAACCGCAACGAGGAGGCCCATGGGGCGACGCACAATTGGCCTAGCGTCGTCCGGGTTAGAGAGGGTTTGGCTGGCAAGGATATCCTTGTCTCATGGCGCACTAACGACTCCTGTGGCGGGCCGGGCGAAGTGCACGCTGACCACTTGTGCGGTGTTGCCTCCGACACATTGGTGCGGCTGGCTTCCGGGTTGGAAGCGCGCTGTGTTAAGAAGCAGTGCGGCTTGGTTGGGTTGTGTTTCGGAGGACGCATGGCTCTCGACTTTCGCCTCTCCCGAGTCCGTGCTGGATACCACGGAAATTGGGGAGAAAAGAGGGGTACATTTATTTTGTTTAAATCAGGGATATTCCACCAAATATTGATTTCTGAACTCTTCCTAAGTTAAAACATTAGTATTTTGTTGTTTAGAAATTAATATGAACTTATTTTCTTTGCATTATTCGAGGTCTGACAACACTGCATCTTTTTGGTTATTTTGACCAGTTGTCATTCTCTGAAAATGAATGCTCTAAATTACAAGATTTTTATTTGGGAGAAATGTTGTCAGTAGTTTATAGAATAAAACAAACATTTTACCCAAACACATACCTATAAATAGTAAAAGCAGAGAAACTGAATTTTGCAGTGGTCTCTTTTTTCCAGAGCTGTATATAGTTGCGGTCAAATATATTGGCACACTTGCACGACTCACTATTTCTTCTAAAATAATATGACTTATTTATATATATTTTTTTACTTTGTGTTCACACAAGTATTTTTTTGATTTACAAATTGCACAGGACCAAAAAATACAATTTAGAATTTTCACTTTAGTCAAAAAAATGCCTGAATCATAATTTGGTGTGCTAATATATTTGACTAACTTTACATAGATTAGTAACTCTGCTCGTAGATGAGTTAAATCAAAAATACACATGACAAAGACACACAAATACCATGCAGCGCTAAGGAAGCACCAAAAACACCTGCAGTGTGGAGTTTAGAAATGGGGACGAGGCGTCCGATGCTGAGCGGTCTGTTTCCGTACGGGTCACGGATAGCATAGATCACATCTGTGTACATCACCAGCAGTGAGTAGGATGTAGGGGTCTCATGCATCAGGTTCTTTATCCTGCAATAGAAAGAATAACAATCAATTAAGATGATGATCTTTACAGGGCGTAAAAGAAATGGGGTATTATTGGAATGGATTAGAAGGCCATAGTATGGACCTGGCCACCCAGTCAGGGGCATCCAGCTCCTCCATGGGCGGAGTCAGAGCCAGCAGCTGGGTGATGAGCTCACTGTCTGAGCTGGTGGAGAGACCCACGCCGTGACGCATCACCTGCCATACACACAGTTATGTATGCTTATACACAAATACACAATAATCAACTACAATATAAACAAATGCACACACAGTCATTGCATATGACAGCATGGCCCACCTTTTTACGCAGTGCGGCTGCATTGACCAGCTCCCCGTTGTGTGCCACAGCTATCTTGCCGTGCAGTGTGTCCACTACAAAGGGCTGGCAGTTCTGCAGCTCAGAGATGCCCGTGGTGGAGTAGCGTGTGTGCCCGATGCCCAGGTTACCATAGCGCAGCTTCAGAAGGTCCTCAGGTGGAAAGGCATTGTTCACTAACCCCATCCCCTGTGAAGGGAAGCGACATACCAAATCAGAAAAATAACACATGCAGACATCTTGGACACACATACTGAACTAAAAGCTTGTGCATTCATAAGAATAAATACAAATTGTAGCCAAAATGTGATTAGTAAAGCTTTAACGTGATGACATAACTGTTGTCTTATTTCTGTACAGCAGGTTACCTCCCCGTCTGAGACTTTAGTTGACATGTTAATGTGTTTTGGGGGAAAAGTGGTGGTATTGTGTTTAGTTTGAGGACACTGAAAGGATGTTGAGTAATCATCATTATCTGGAATGAGTGATTATAGCCATGTTTCTCTTTCATGTTTTCTTACTGAATGGTTCTGTATGTCACACATTTTTACCTTGAGGGTGTTGTACGTTGGTGGGTTGACTCCATTACTTGTGACGATTCCAGCACTTTCCTGACCCCTAAATAAACAAAGACAAATAAATTGCTTGAATAACATTTAGGTTCTAGTCTTAAGACAATTTGCTTAATGCAACATGTTTGAGGCTAGCTTTTCTGTATGTATACTGTCTTAGGGCAGACTTAAAACGGTTTGGTAAAGGAGAAGTGTTTTAGAACAGAGGAAAAATGATGGGGTATGTGTATCTGCAGTGGAGTTGCCTTATATGGAGTGGCCTTGCACTGCAGCCTCAGCCAATTTGCCAAGCTGCTTCTCGGATTACAGTCCATCCGTTCCTCCCCCACACCACACAGCTTAAGCCAGTAGTGAGGCTGCTTTGATTTGGTGGGCGTTCCTCTCGGCTTAACCGCCTGGTTGCCTTGGGAACCAGGCACCAGAGGAAGGGGGGCTGGGAGAGAAAGAAGCATTTCCAGGTCAGCTCAAACATGGAGAAAGGAGCAGGGAGACAAAGAGGAGGTGAAGAGGAGGCGATTCTAGAGGTGGAGGAGACAGGTGCAGCAGGGCAGTGGAGGGAAACGGAGGTGCTGGCTCTTCTGTCAGTGTGGGGGGAGCTGGGAGCAGCTCAGAATTCAGGTGTATGCAGTAGAGCCACTTTTGAATGCATCTCAGAGCAGCTGAAAAGGCTGAGCGTGCTGCGTGGCTGGAGGGAGTGCCAGGCCCAGTGCAGGCGGCTGGGACTTCAGGGCATGAAGGCTGAACAGCCAGGCACATCCACCAACTACAGCCAGGGGGAAGCAGCCATGATGGACACCCAAATGAACCAAAGTGACTGGGAGGAAAAGGAGGATCTTACCAGTGAGAAAGAGGCTCACTCTTCCTCAGTCATAATACAGGAAGGTAACTGGAACAATGTACTGGCTGAGAAAAAAAATAGTATAATGCTGACACACTGGACTAATTTACAATAGAATAAAATCGGAAGATGTTTAGTATACACAAAAGTAGTCTAATTAGCATAATCTTTGAGGTATCCCTCATTTAGATAAAGAGGCCGCTTCATGACAGAAATGTTGACTCAGACATAACTGGAGTCACATACCATTAGCCAAGAAAAAGGGTTACACTGAATCTAAATAAACCAGAGTATCAGTAACAGACAATATCAAAAATGGACCCCCTGATTGACATTCCTTTAAAAATGCATGTGTGATTGTTTAATGAGGCCTGTGTCAGATTCTTCACGAGGCTCTCCCTTATGCCCAATACGTAGGCCGCCATTGGACAGATGAGGAGGTGCGAGCTCTGCTTTGTGTCTGGTCTGACCGCCACGTCCGCCAACGCCTCAAAGGAACGCTACGCAACAAGGCCATCTTCCAGGAGATGGCCCGCTGCATGCAGAGGGGCTTCGGAGTGGTGCGCAACTGGAAACAATGCCGCACTAAATACAAGAACCTCAAGTATGAGTACAAGACAGCCAAGAGTGCCCAGGATGCTGCAGGCAGCAGTGGAAGTGGCCCAGGAAGGTACATGAAGTTCTTTGATGAGGTAGAGGCCATAGTGCTGGACAGGGAATTTGAAGGGTGCCAGGATATGCAGAGAGGACCTGAAGGGGACCAGGGAGCTGGGAGGCTGGGCCCTCTGGAAGGCAAGACTCAGTCTAAAGAACCCGAAGGAGACCTGGTCATTGAGATAGACGATGGTGAGATTTTAACAAAAAAAATAATACTACAAGTTTATAGCTGGTGATGAGATACTGAATGAATACATTGCTTAGACCTACTTTTAACATTTCTAGAACAATGCATCTTTCAGATGACAACAGTGACAATTATGAGCTAGACACAGACCAAAACCAAAGGGAATCAGGTATGTATAATCAAATAACCTATAGCAGAAAAGCCTTCTAAAATGCTGTGCAGTACATGGGCTTGGCATAATTGCTTATGCTCACTCTATTCTACATTCTGTCTCCCATCCTAGGAGTCCATCTATCACCATTGGATCAATCTAGCTCCGAGCAGTTCCACGTGGTAACGGTGTCTGACACAGGCCGGAACTGGAGTGACCAGGAGGTGCATGCTCTGATCCAGGTGTGGTCGGAGGAGGGTGTGTGCAGGCAGCTGGAGAGCTCCACCAGGAAGAGGGATATCTTTGTGCAGATCTCCTGCCGGCTACTGCAGCAGGGGGTGGAGCGCGACTGGAAGCAGTGTCACACCAAATACAAGAACCTCAAGTACCTGTATCGCTCCCTACAGAGGGGCAGGGCTGACAGCACAGACCCACGCCGTCTCATGAGGTTCTATGATGAGGTGGATGCCATTTTGACCAGGTCGGATAGTGGACCTGCCATGGGATATGAGGAACAAGCAGAGGCTGGCGCCATGATGGGGTATGAGGATGACACAGATGCCATGACTTGTCCAGTTAACTCTTACACAGCTCAAAGCTATGAGGTTAACCCAAAGAATGAGGACCAACAAACACACACAGGTAAGAAAGTGACTCCTTTGTAGAGCAACCTAAGGTCACTCCAAATCATTTAGTGGTGACTATATAAAAGTCACCACTATAAATGCATTTGTCCACAGGCTAGAATGCAAACAAACAGCTATGATTAGTGAGTTTTCTGTCTGTAACTGACCACAGTGGGGGCTGTCCTGGGTATCCAGGTCATGTTGCATTCCTGTATTTTGACCTTGAGATCACAGTAGTCCATTATTAAACACTCCCTGTTCAGAAATGACTCTCCATATCACAACAATTTTAAAAGAAATGGGGGTAACTGCATCCAATGTGTCCCTCATGATGTAAGCTAAACCGTGGAAATTAATTCCTTGTGACTCGGAACATGCTTCTGTTAATCAAACAGAACGTGACCCACCCCAGCCCCCTTTCATCTAAGACAATGGCTTCCCTGATTGACTGATAATTGGCTTCCTTCATAGCTGTAGTTTAGTGACCATAAAAAAATATAGCAGACACTACAACACAAGCCATTACATCTTCAGACATATCCCACATCTTTTGTTGCCTATAACAAGCTAAACTATAACATTAAAAAATAAACCCTATCAGCCCCAATGATGGTAGTTTGAGCCAGTAGAACCTGGTTGGGGAAAATAAGTTATGAAATTGTGCATTAGTGATGTTGCATGCCTCTGTGTTCCTTCCAGACAATTCTGATACCGATAAAAGACAGGATCTGACTGCAAAAAGAGGACTGAAAAGGAAAGCATTGATTCAAGGTTTGAAATTGTATCTCCTTCCACAATTATGTATCATCTCATTTTTAAATCCACTCGCGACCAAAGGCTCAGTAACAGAATAATGATGGACGTGTGACTGTGAGTCAGTCCTGTGACTTACCAATAAGAGTCCTGATCTAATCATGGGAGAGTGGGCTGGTGAGAGGAGTCAAAACTGCTGAGAATGTGCAAAAAACACTAGCCTTCTTTACAAAACTGAAATTTAAATTTAGTGTATCCATGTGCTCAAAACGCAGAACAATAAGATTGCAATCTGCACATTCTTTAGTATACATTTAGAAATGTTTTCTCAGAACACATCAGCACAATAAACTTGAGAGGACCAAGGTCAAGAATCAGACTTCTACACAAAAGTGATTGATGAATCAATGATGAAGGCATTTAACCCCTCAACTCAATCTCTCATGTATTAGCCCCTTTGAATCCTTGTTTTCTTTAGATACCTGTAGAATTGTGAAGAAAAATTATACTGGGAGCAGCTGTGCTGAGAGTATTGATTTCCAGTGCAAATTGGAGGAGGAACAAAACATTCCCATTACAGAGATCAACTCAGTGGCAGCCTCTGTCCGACAAAAACAGGTAGGCCTAATCACGTCCGAATGTTACAAATGATGTTAACATCATTGTAACCAGTTGACTGTTGTATATAATAGGAGTAAATATGTCTGAAAGTTGTGGCACACAATACCTTTAAGAAAGATATTGAGTGGAGTCTGCACTGGAGAAATGTAGCAGTCTGGAATCCAAATAAGTCCAGAGATCGCCATACTTTAACGGGAAATAACGTAACACAATGTACAAAGTTGGGGCGGCAGGGAAGCCTAGTGCTTTGAGCGTTGGACTAGTAACCGGAAGGTTGCAAGTTTAAACCCCCGAGCTGACAAGGTACAAATCTGTCGTTCTGCCCCTGAACAAACAGGCAGTTAACACACTGTTCCCAGGCCGTCATTGAAAATAAGAATTTGTTCTTAACTGACTTGCCTAGTTAAATAAATAAAAAAGTTGAAAAGCAATGTTGACGTCACACCTACACGTTGTTTTGAGACATTGCGAACTTCAATGCATTCTTTAAGTGATGAAAGTTGTAACCATTATAGCAGTGTAGCTAATCAATTATGGGCAAGATAGTGGGAATTTGTGATTAGCGGATGGCTATACAAAACGACGCTATTTAAATTTGCTACCTAGAAAACATCAACTCACCTATGTTGTAGCGCGACAAGTCCCAAAGTTAACACTTGGGCAACTTCTAGTTGCGTTGGCCATTCTCCTGCGGCAACACAGCCGAAAACTCCGCACTCTTCTCCGATGCCAGATTCTTCGAACTCGCTCATTCTTAAATTCCTGGGCCTCCGGTCTACTTCACACAGCGTGTATCTATCTCCACGCTGCAAACACTGGCCACGTGTTGACAACAGAGCTACGGCTGAACGAACGGGCTCAACCTACAGGGATACAAAATGGGGAACTTCATTGACGTCCCTGACAACAGACGGAGTACTCCGTGTCAAATTGCGAAAGTAATACAAACTCATCGATTAGGACTTTGACTGAGCACCGATATGTAGACATTCACCCTATGTTTTTTGGTGATAAAGTTATTAGATTTATTTGAAAGTATTCAACAGATACTAAGTAAAAAATCAAAGACACCTATTTTACAACTATGTCAGTGTTTGGGATGATCTGATATGTTGGGGTGAGCAGCGGAAGAAAAAAAGTTTTCCCCACGTGGTGAGGCCTACACTACTATAATTGGTTATTCCTGAATCAATATTCAATTGTAATTGGCTTTTCTGGATTCAGAAAATCAGTCGTGACTCCTGCAGCACATTTCTCTTTTTGCGCCGAATCCACGAGTTGCAGGTAAAGTGGCGAGAATTATAGATGAAAGTAAGATATTTTTGGTGTACATTTCCCACACTTTTGATTTAATTTAACTTTACTTGCTTTATTTTTCAGGTTTTCAGATTATCTACCAACATGGCACCTGCATCAGGTATGCTTTCATGTAAAATAAAACTTATACAACATATTTTTCTTCAGTTGCAAACAGCATCAAGTCGGAGTGACAATATAATTCGATTCCCACTGTAAACCCGCGTTTCCGTAAATAAGTGTTTTTGCGTCGATTTCGTACTGATGTTTTTCTGCTTTCTGTTAAAGTGCTGAAACTTGGACAGAAACTAAATGAGGGAAAGACCAAGCAGATATTCGAGCTCGTGGATGAGCCAGGCCATGTTCTGGTCCAGTCCAAGGACCAAATCACGGCCGGGAATGCGGTGAGGAAGGACCAGATGGAGGGGAAGGCCGCGATAGCAAACAGAACCACGAGCTGTGTTTTCAAGCTACTGCAGGAAGCGGGTGAGTCTTCTGGCTACAGTGTTTTCAATTATCATTCATGATTGTAGTTTGTTAATGATTAGTTTGGTTATGTGTCGGTGAGTGTGATAACTATTTTAGATGTGCCCTCCATATATTCATAATATTCTGTAATCAATTTGAAAGCTTTATGGTAATGTGAGAATATATATATATATATATATATATATGTGTGTGTGTGTGTCTGGCTGTGCCAACGGTCATGAGTGCATTTGTCCACAGGCTAGAATGCAAACAAACAGTTATGATTAGTGAGTTTTCTGTCTGTAACTGACCACGGTGGGGGCTGTCCTGGATATCAAGGTCATGTTGCATTCCTGTATTTTGACCTTGAGATCACAGTAGTCCATTAATAAACACTCTCTGTTCAGAAATGACTCTCCATATCACAACAATTTTAAAAGAAATGGGGGTAATTGCATCCAGTGTGTCCCTCATGATGTAAGCTAAACCGTGGAAATGAATTCCTTGTGACTCGGAACATGCTTCTGTTAATCAAACAGAATGTGACCCACCCCAGCCCCCTTTTCTCCCCTTCATCTAAGACAATGGCTTCCCTGAATGACTGATAATTGGCTTCCTTCACAGCTGTAGTAGTGGTGCTGTTTAATCACCAATGGCTGAATAAGTCCTCGTGTTCTTTTTATACCTCAGGCATTAAGACAGCCTTTGTAAGGCAGCAGTCGGAGACTGCGTTTGTGGCAGCCCACTGTGAGATGATCCCCATTGAGTGGGTCTGCCGACGGGTGGCTACTGGATCCTTCCTGAAGAGGAACCCAGGCGTCAAGGAGGGCTACAGGTTCTCCCCTCTGAAAATGGAGATGTTCTTCAAGGTGTTTGTGTGTATTTGTATCTGTCCAATCATGCCCAGCAGAGAAAGTCTCTGATAATCCTATCTTCCTGCTTAATTTGCACACATTCATTTTCTGCTCAAGTGAAAACATTGCAAGTTAGGTGCTTCATCCATCATCTATCTTCATACAAATATTTCCGCGTTCTACAGTTTACATCGTTATCTGAAATCTTGGTTACTATTTGTTTGTCTTAGGATGATGCCAACAATGACCCTCAGTGGTCGGAGGAGCAGCTGCTGGAGACTAAGTTCTCTCTGGCTGGGCTCAACATCGGCCGCTGTGAGCTGGACATCATGAACCGCAGCACTGTTGCCATCTTTGAGGTTCTGGAGAGGGCCTGGGCCACCCAGAACTGCACACTGGTGGACATGAAGGTATGTGGCTCAGCACCACCCTCAGATGGTCAGGGGAGGTAATGAAGTGGACCATTGTTTTGCTCATAGTTAGTTTTGGAAGTTTTGAATTGAATGTCTTCCTGTTAGTTAACATGTATTTCTCTGACTGTTTGACAGATTGAGTTTGGTGTGAATGTGCGCACCAAAGAAATTGTGCTTGCCGACGTGATTGACAATGATTCCTGGAGGCTGTGGCCTGCAGGAGATCGGAGTCAGCAGAAAGACAAACAGGTGAGATGGTCTGCTGCATAGCTCTGTCTAATGCTGCTATCCTGCCTTCCCTTTATGGCAACATTAGCATTTTTCCATAATTTAACCACCTCAGATTTTGAGTTGCACCATGTTAACTGTAGTATAAACCTGTGTCCTCTTCTCTGCAGGTGTACCGGGACCTGAAGGAGGTGACTCCTGAGGCCATGCAGATGGTGAAGAAAAACTTTGAGTGGGTCTCTGAAAGAGTGATGGTAGGCTAGCTTTGTGTATCCCACTAGTCCAGTGCCCTTTAGCCTAAAATAACAGGAGCTGACTAGCTGTAACTCTTATCAGGACGACAGCAACTAGTTTGTTTTGAATCAACATACTGTAATGATAGAGGATCAGGGCCCAGATTTACAAAACACGTCTTACGCAAAAACTTAAAGATTCTTAAGAAAAAAATAAGAACTTCGTAAGTGCAATTCCTCAATATTTTAAGAATGAATGATTTTCATACAAACTTCTTATGTATTTAAGATGTTTGTTGCTATGCAACTATTTTAGCTAGCAATGGCAATCATGTTATCTTATTTCTTAAAGGTGAAATGTAAATACATAAGAACCTTTTTGAAGAATAGTAACTTAAATCTATTGTTAAGGAAAAAATGGCAGTTAAGACATTTGTGAACCTGGGCCCAGGTAGTTTAACATTAACTTGTCTGTTAATTTAGGTCCATTCCAGTGTTTTATAACCTAGACATTATGCGATTCTCACGTGAATCCCAGCATTTAAAATAGCTCAACCTTTTTGTGACCAGTCTTTGATCAACCCGAGTAATCTCAGATTTGCATACTCCCTCACAACCTCTGTCAATTTTAACCCAGTTTGTTTTAATCTGTCACATGACACACACATGATACAAGTACAGCCCATAGTGAAATAATTTAGGTCTGGCATTCAGTAGAGACTGATGGGGTGTCTGTGTGTGTCCCTAGCTTCTGCTGGAGCCCAAGGCCTGTGGCAGAGTGGTGGTTCTGATGGGCTCCACCTCTGACCTAGCCCACTGTGAGAAGATCAGGAAGGCCTGTGGCTCCTACGGAATCCACTGTGTCCTCCGAGTCACCTCTGCACACAAAGGACCAGATGAGACTCTTCGCATCAAAGCTGAATACGAAGGTGGGCTGAGCTCAGCCTTATAGCCCTAACCTTACTGGCAACCCCTAACATGCTGACCATGCCGCTTGTGTTGCATGTGCGAGCGTTGCAAAATAAATGTACACATACATGATATTCGATCATTGCACACACACTGCTCGCGCGCGCCAACGAGCATCTGTATTGCCAGGTGCTAAAATAGAAGTTAGTTCTATTTGTGACACTCAATGTGCTCCAAGTCCTGCCTCTCCCATCTCCTCGTTGGAATTTAGGCGTATATACGCACGTGTGTGATTGAAAGATGAACGGAGGTCGGTTGTGGTAATGCACCTTATTAAAGTTGCCAATCGCCATATAAAGTCCAAAGAAAAAGAAGCCTGAAGTAAGTAAGGAAGGGAGATGACGAGAAATGAATTTGGTTGACCATTTTATCTGTGGACTAATTGTCAGAGTAGAGAACCTTATGCATTTCAGGACAAATTAGCTAGCTAAATAGGGCAAATTAGTTAGCAACAGCAAGCTAGCTAAATTGCCCTAAATGTTTAATGCCTTTTGACCTGTCCCTAAATTAATATAATTGGTTTTGAGTTGGTTTTGATATTTCAACCTGCGTGTCCTGATTGCGTTTGGTGTGGGTGGACAAAAAACCAAGAACAACTCCTCTCTACATAGATTGTACAAGCTGTTGCCTGCTTATGTTTATTGAAAGTGGAAGATTATGTGGTACGTACATTTTGAATAATGGCTCAGTATGTGGAGTAACTGTGCAGTATACTGGCTAAAATAATGGCTATCTAATATAAAACATTATACATTTTACTCTTCTGTATGGGTGGGCTAATGTGCAGTATTTTCCCAGGAGACGGAGTACCGACTATGTTTGTGGCTGTGGCGGGCAGAAGCAATGGCCTTGGTCCAGTGATGTCAGGAAACACCGCCTACCCAGTCATCAATTGCCCTCCTATCACCCCTGACTGGGGGGCACAGGACATCTGGTCATCTCTTCGCATGCCCAGCGGTGAGTACATCTTTCCATGTGGTCTGTCTTGCTGTGTGTGTACAGTAAAGTATGGTTATTCTCCTTGAAATGAATCTGTGTGGTTACCCTAACCCTGACTGCTCCTCTCTCCCAAAGGTCTTGGCTGCTCCACAATCCTCTCCCCTGACGCTGCAGCCCAGTTTGCAGCTCAGATCTTTGGGCTCAGTGACCACCTGGTGTGGTCCAAACTGCGGGCCTCCATGCTCAACACCTGGGTGTCTCTGAAGCAGGCTGACAAGAAGCTGCAGGCCTGTAGCCTGTAAGGAGCCACCTGTACTGTACCATTCCAAACCCTGCCAGAGCTCTCTAAGATGGGCATTGTGAAGGGTCACTGCTTGGCTGTGTCATGTCTAATGAAATATTTACCATGTAAAATCAGCCCTACAACACATTTCTCTAATCATTCCCTTAATAAAGTGATTCATGTGTATAAACATCTGATTTAGATTACTATGTTTTTCTATTTCATATACAGTATACACTACATGACCAAAGGTATGTGGACACCTGCTCGTCGAACATCTAATTCCAAAATCATGGTCATTAATATGGAGTTGGTTCCCCACTTTGCTGCTATAACAGCCTCCATTCTTCTGGGAATGCTTTCCACGAGATGTTGGCACATTGCTGCAGGGACTTGCTTCCATTCAGCCACAAGCATTAGTGAGGTTGGGCACTGATGTTGGCCGATTTGGCCTGGCTTGCAGTTGGCGTTCCAATTCATCCCAAAGGTGTTTGTTTGCTTTGAGGTCAGGGCTCTGCAGGCCAGTCAAGTTCTTCTACACCAATCTCGACAAACCATTTCTGTATGGACCTCGCTTTGTGCACAGGGCATTGACATGCTTAAACAGGAAAGGGCCTGCCGCAAACTATTGCCACAATGTTGGAAGCACAGAATCGTCTAGAATTTCAGACTATTTGTCCTCCACCAAACCTTACAGTTGCCACTAGGCACTGGGGCAGGTAGTGTTCTCCTGTAATCTGCCAAACCCAGATTTGTCTGTCGGACTGCCAGATAGTGAGGTGTGATTCATCACTCCAGAGAACGCATTTTGTCCAATGTCAGCTCCAGCTGACGCTTGGCGATCTTAGGCTTGTGTGGGGCTGCTTGGCCATGGAAACCCAATTCATGAAGCTCCCGACGAACAATTATTTTGCTGACGTTGCTTCCAGAGGCAGGAACTCTAGTCAGTATTGCAACTGAGGACGGACGATTTTTACTCGCTTCAGCAGTCCCGTTCTGAGCTTGTGTGGCCTACCACTTAGCGGATGAGCTGTAGCTCCTCCAAGATGTTTCCACTTCACAATAACAGTAGTTATAGTTGACCTGGGCAGCTCTAGCAGGACAGAAATTTGATGAATGGACTTGTTGAGAAGGTTCCAACCCATAATTAAATATGGTAATGTACTGTACAGACACATCCAAAATGATTGGCACCCTTGATAAAGATAAGCAACAAAATACTGTATAAAATAGTTAATACAAATACTGATCTATACACTTTGGTCCTCTACCAGACAAGTGGTGTTCCAGTTGTTTTAATTGTTGCCAGTGTATAATTGGCATGTCTCTTCATTTGAGTTCTTTGCCTTTCCCCATGGTGATGAATGACAAATGGATTTTACATGTGTTACCTCATTTTTATACCCCGGTGAAACAGGAAGCCATGAAAGGCCACAATACAGTTCCTTAAACTAAGATTATTTTTTATATATTTTTTTCCAGTTTAAAGTTTTCTTGTTTTTCAATCAACCAACAAAACACATTCCACATTCAAATGTGATAATACATTTGTAAAAATACAATTAAAATGAATGATAAAGTCAAATAAAAACATTTATTTTTCTTTATTTTCCTTGGTGCATATATATATATATACATACACACATACACACGCACACGTACTCAAAAACGAAATTAAAATAAAAACACAAAAAAACAACACTTGCAGCAGCACTATCAAGGTTCTTATCAGCTATTTCATGCATTCGCTGAGACGACGGGCCAATAATTTGTTTTTAGGTTTTACAGTACCTTACACAACATGTATCTGTGCATTTCCTTAGTCACCCCATTCACTCTGTCCAGTTTGATATATAGTTGAATATAGTGGAGACCAGAGTCTATCAAACTTGGGCTGTCTCTTGTGGAGGTCATAAGTGAGCTTTTCAAGAGGAAGAAAGTCAACAATCTGGTCAATCCACATTTTAAATGTAGGAGGGGTATTAGAGGCCCACAATAGAAGAATACATTTCTTAGCAAAGTATGTAATAGTCATAAGCAAATTTTCTCTGTCAGGATCAAGAACAAAGTCCTGCTGGGCATTAAGAAGATAGATACACGGGGTCATATCAAACTGTACCTCTAGTATTTTCTGTGCAGCAGAATCTGGCAATCTCTCTACAGCTCCAAAATACATGCATATAGGTTCCACTTTCAGAGGTTCATCTTTTACAGTTAGGAGACATATCTGTTTTCATTCTATGGAGTCTCAAATGAGTATAATAAAATTGGTACAAAAATTTGTAATTAGATTCTTTCATTTTTACACTGGTAGAGGAGCAGTATACCCTGTCGCAAACCTCCGCCCATAACTCATCGCTGACAGTCAGACCAAGGTCCTTTTCCCAGATTATTTTCAAAGGAGTAAAGGAGGAGCTTCCTTTCTCAGAAATGAGTCTATAGATGTAAGATATTTAGCCTTTAATGTATTGTGCTGTGCCAAGAAGGGTTTCAACTTCATTCAACTGAGTTCTAAACCTCTTCTTGGAGGTAGATGAGGAAATTACATGTCTAATTTGAAGATATATTTTTTTTAAATGGGATCTTGGCACATCGAATTCACTGCAGAGCTCTTGAAAGGATTTCAGTGTAGTGGTTTTCTGATGAAATAGGTCTGAAAAGGTCCTGATTCCTAGAGTATGTCAAAGATTAAAGTTGGCATCCCTCAGGGCTTTTGGCAAGTCTGGGTTGCCTACTATAGGCGAGTGAGAACATATTTGGGAGGAAATGCCCAGGTATTTCTTACAGTCCCTCCACGCTAGTAGGATGCTGTAAATCACAAAGGTTTTGGCTATGTTGCCCACTTCACTAAAGGTATTAATGAATATAATTGAGCTTAAGGGCATTGAACCACAGAATTGGGCTTCTATCTGAATCCACGTTGACTCTTGTCTGTTTGTGATCCATGTTAGCATGTTGCGGATTTGGGCAGACCAGTAGTACAATTGAAGGGAGGGAAGGGCAAGACCACCCTTAGATTCAGGTTTCGATAGAGTGGAAAACTTGATCCTAGGTTTTTTATTGCCCCATATAAATTTGGTGATGCTTTGGTTAGTTGTTTTGAAGAAGGAAACTGGGAGATAGCATGGGAGCATCTGAAATAAGTAGTTCAGTCTAGGGAGGACGTTCATAAGGATTACAGTAATTCTTCCTACTAAGCTAATTGGGAGGGAGATCCAGGTTTGGAGATCGTTCTTGATTCGATCCAGGAGTGGAAGATAATTTTCCTTAAAAAGGCTATTCAGATCTGGTGTTATGAAGATCCCGAGGTATTGAAACCCCTGTGTTTTCCATTGGAAAGGACAAAGTGTCTTCATAGAGCTGGTGAGTGTAATATTGAGAGGGCAGACAGTGGATTTGTTAAAATTGATCTTATAACCTGAAAACTTGCCATACTGAGCAATTGTGTCTAAAATGAGAGGGAGATATTTCTCAGGTTTGGATATGTAGACATCATCCGCATGAAGCAAAATCTTGTGCTGCAGTCCGCCTGCAGAAACACCCATAATACTTGGATTGCTCCTTATCAGCTCTGCCAGAGGCTCCGCCCCCAACAAGTAGAGCAGTGGGGACAGCGAGCACCCTTGTCTTGTGCCCCGTTCCAGAGGGAATCTGTCAGAGTTCAGTCCATTACTAGTCACCATGGCATTTGGATGAGAGTATAGTGATTTGATCAATTTAATAAAATTTGGGCCCATATTGAACTTTTCTAAGACTGAAAACAGAAAGCTCCACTCCATCCTGTCAAACGCCTTCTCAGCATCCAGTGAAGCCAGCAGGACAGGGGTCTTCTGTGCGTTTACTTGATCAATAATATCAAAAAGAGGGTGAATGTTATCAGAAGAGTATCTGTCTCTAATAAATCCAGTTTGGTCCGCTTTTATTATTTTGGGAAGAAGAGTGTTTAGTCTTTTGGTGAGCAATTTGGTAATTATTTTATAGTCGAAATCCAACAAGCTTATGGGCCAGAAGGACGAGCAGGATAGGGGGTCCTTGTCCTTTTTTAGCAACACTGTAATGCGAGCTGTGTGCATTGAGTCTGGGAGAACTCAGTTTTTGCAAAAGTCCTCCAGCATTGGCATGAAGATAGGGCTGAGCTGGGGGAATCCATCTGGGCCTGGGGACTTATTAGGTGGCATGGAGGTAATTGCCTCCAGGATCTCCTCGGGAGTGAAGGGGGAGTTGAGATCTTCTTGGTCGGTCTCTGATAGTTTAGGTAGCGAGATTCCCTCTAGGAAAGAGTGGAGTTCTGCCTCCATGTGTTTTTTCTCAGAGGTATAGAGTTTGAAGTAAAAATCATGAAAAGTTCAATTGACATTTTTTGGGTCATATGTGACCTCGTCCTCTGCTGTTCGGATAGCCATGATTGTACGCTCTGACTGCTCATTTTTAAATTGGTAAGCAAGCAATCTACTGGGCCTATTGCTGTACTCATGGTATTTCTGTTTAGTAAAGAAAACCTTTTTTTTATATCTCCTGAGTGTAGTCCAAATTCAGTTTGGCTTTGGCTGCTTTAAGATGACTCCAGGAGGTGCTGTCTAAGGATTGTTTATATATTTTTTCACAGCATTCCAGCTCCCTCTCAAGATCTAGCCTGTGTGCTTCCATTGCTTTTTTCTTAGAGGAAGCATATGCAATTAGATGACCTCTTAGTGTGGCTTTAGAAGCGTCCCACATTGTGGCCGGAGAAACAGGAGAATCTTTGTTGTCTTGTGTGTAGTTGTCTATCCATGTAGTTACCAATGTGTGAAACACTTCATTTGATAGCATGGAGGTGTTGAATTTCCAGCTCTTTGACCTCGGGATGTTTTTGCAGAGGTCAAAGCGGAGGTGGACAAAGGCGTGATCTGAAAGTGCTATGGGTCCGATTGTACAAGTGGCTGAATTTCTGAAACTCTTTGGGATAAAAATGTAATCTATACGGGAGTAGGTGTTATGGACATTAGAGTAGTATGTATAGTCCATAGATGAGCTATTAGTCTCTCTCCAGATATCTATCAGTCCCATCTCTTTAGTAAGAGTTCAACATCTTTGCAGATCTAGGATTTGTGGTGGGGACTTGAGATGATTTGTCTAGGGTTGGGTTAAGGGTACAATTCAAATCTCCGGCACCACGCCAAAGGAGACACAATGCTCATTGAACAGGGTTATAATTTTTGACATGAAGGCAGGAGTATCTGTGTTAGGGGCGTATATGTTTAATATAGTAATTGGTTGACCATATAGTGACCCAGTTATCAAAATAAATCTCCCCTCCGGATCAGATATGTTTTTGTCAATTATGAATGGAACATTTTTATGGATAAGTATGGCTGTGCCTCTACTGTTTGATTTGAAAGATGAGAAATACACCTGTCCCACCCAAGCTCTGCGGAGTTTGGCATGTTCAGCATCACAGAGGTGAGGAGGGGTCTCTTGTAATAGCGCAATGTCTGCTTTTTCCTTTTTTTAGAGCACATAGTATATTTTTTCGTTTTATTGCATGCCCTAGACCATGGCAGTTCCATGTCAATAGAGATAAGGTACTAGTCATCGTCATCGAGCATTAATCAGCGTCGGCGCCGACAGAGATGGCCACCTCACTTCGCGTTCCTAGGAAACTATGCAGTTTTTTTTTTTTACGTGTAATTTCTTACATTAGTACCTCAGGTCATCTTAGGTTTCATTACATACAGTCGAGAAGAACTACTGAATATAAGATCAGCGTCAACTCACCATCAGTACGACCAAGAATATGATTTTCGCGACGCGGATCCTGTGTTC
The DNA here is from genome assembly GCF_023373465.1 of Oncorhynchus keta. NCBI lineage: Eukaryota > Metazoa > Chordata > Actinopteri > Salmoniformes > Salmonidae > Oncorhynchus > Oncorhynchus keta. The sequence goes on from NC_068421.1 coordinate 71,947,327, forward strand.
TGCCTTTCAACCAGGACAACGGAATGGATCCCATGCGGCGACCCCAAAAAACGACTCCGTAAAAGAGGGAAACGAGGCGGTCTTCTGGTCAGTCTCCGGAGACGGGCACATCGTGCACCACTCCCTAGCATTCTTCTCGCCAATGTCCAGTCTCTTGACAACACGGTTGATGAAATCCGAGCAAGGGTAGCATTCCAGAGGGACATCAGAGACTGTAACGTTCTTTGCTTCACGGAAACATGGCTCACTGGAGAGACGCTATTGGAGGCGGTGCAGCCAGCGGGTTTCTCCACGCATCGCGCCGACAGAAACAAACATCTTTCTGGTAAGAATAGGGGCGGGGGCGTATGCCTTATGGCTAATGAGACATGGTGTGATGAAAGAAACATACAGGAACTCAAATCCTTCTGTTCACCTGATTTAGAATTCCTCACAATCAAATGTCGACCGCATTATCTACCAATAGAATTCTCTTCGATTATAATCACAGCCGTATATATTCCCCCCCAAGCAGACACATCGATGGCTCTGAACGAACTTTATTTGACTCTTTGCAAACAAATCCATTCATCCGGAGGCTGCATTCCTTGTAGCTGGGGATTTTAACAAGGCTAATCTGAAAACAATGTGTGAGAATGCTGTTCATCGACTACAGCTCGGCATTCAACACCATAGTACCCTCCAAACTCGTCATCAAGCTCGAGACCCTGGGTCTCGACCCCGCCCTGTGCAACTGGGTACTAAACTTCCTGACGGGCCGCCCCCAGGTGGTGAGGGTAGGCAACAACATCTCCACCCCGCTGATCCTCAACACTGGGGCCCCACAAGGGTGTGTTCTGAGCCCTCTCCTGTACTCCCTGTTCACCCACGACTGTGTGGCCACGCACGCCTCCAACTCAATCATCAAGTTTGCGGACGACACAACAGTGGTAGGCTTGATTACCAACAACGACGAGACGGCCTACAGGGAGGAGGTGAAGGCCCTCGGAGTGTGGTGTCAGGAAAATAACCTCACACTCAACGTCAACAAAACTAAGGAGATGATTGTGGACTTCAGGAAACAGCAGAGGGAACACCCCCCTATCCACATCGGTGGAACAGTAGTGAGTTTTAAGTTCCTCGGCATACACATCACAGACAAACTGAATTGGTCCACTCACACAGACAGCATCGTGAAGAAGGCGCAGCAGCGCCTCTTCAACCTCAGGAGGCTTAAGAAATTTGGCTTGTCACCAAAAGCACTCACAAACTTCTACAGATGCACAATCGAGAGCATCCTGTCGGGCTGTATCACCGCCTGGTACGGCAACTGCTCCGCCCACAACCGTAAGGCTCTCCAGAGGGTAGTGAGGTCTGCACAACGCATCACCGGGGGCAAACTACCTGCCCTCCAGGACACCTACACCACCCGATGTTACAGGAAGGCCATAAAGATCATCAAGGACAACAACCACCCGAGCCACTGCCTGTTCACCCCGCTATCATCCAGAAGGCGAGGTCAGTACAGGTGCATCAAAGCTGGGACCGAGAGACTGAAAAATAGCTTCTATCTCAAGGCCATCAGACTGTTAAACAGCCACCACTAACATTGAGTGGCTGCTGCCAACACACTGACACTGACTCAACTCCAGCCACTTTAATAATGGGAATTGATGGGAAATTATGTAAAATATATCACTAGCCACTTTAAACAATGCTACCTAATATAATGTTACATACCCTACATTATTCATCTCATATGCATACATATATACTGTACTCTATATCATCTACTGCATCCTTACGTAATACATGTATCACTAGCCACTTTAACTATGTCACTTTGTTTACATACTCATCTCATATTATTATATGTATATACTGTACTCGATACCATCTACTGTATCTTGCCTATGCTGCTCTGTACCATCACTCATTCATATATCTTTATGTACATATTTTTTATCCCCTTACACTGTGGTATAAGACAGTAGTTTTGGAATTGTTAGTTAGATTACTTGTTGGTTATTACTGCATTGTCAGAACTAGAAGCACAAGCATTTCGCTACACTCTCATTAACATCTGCTAACCATGTGTATGTGACAAATACAATTTGATTTGATTTGATTTAATCGAACTTTAGTGCAAGTCATCGCTGGGTAAAAGTGGATAGTAATTACAGCTGCGTTCACATAAAAGGAAAATAAATGGTGTACATAACGCACAACGTCTCCCTCTCCCCACCAAAGAAATGCCTCATCCTCTCCACCCGCATTGAGTAAATGACACAGTTGCCCCCGTCCAGACCACAGTAAAAGAGGGGAGAAAAATAAAATCAATAGCCCAGCCTACATAGGGAACCCCAAGTAATAATAGCAACAAAATAACAGGGAAATAAAAGTAGGCTGAAACATTAGTAGGCCTAGGTTAGGCTATATAGCCCATCCCTCTCAGTTAAAGGAAAATAAATATAAATTGGACGGCTATAATGACATTTAGGGGGTGGATCTCTGGATATCGGCTATATGTCATCTTACCTCCTTTAGTAATGGCATTAATCGCATTTAGTCATTGGTCTGTTTCTCATTGGCCAGGATTGTCTTTCAAAAAACGTTTTGCCTCTTCGGGAGTTTTGAAGTGTCGCAAGGCTCCTTGGTGAAGAATCCTGAGCTCGTTTGGGTATTTGAATCCCCTGAAGATGCCTCGGTTGATGGAGTATTTCTTCACTTCGTCAAATTCTCGGTGCTTTCGGCATATTCCAGCTGACAGGTCCTGGTGTAAAGCGAGTTTGGCGTTTCCCACTGTGATGGTGTTGTTTTTCGCCGCCTGTAGGACTCGTTCCTTGTCGGTGAATCTCAGGAAATGTATGGTGATTGGGCGCGGTGGTTGTCTGGCTGCTGGTGGGGGCCTCAGTGCTCGGTGAACTCTCTCGAGTTCTATGGGCCTGTCGGTGGACATGTGGAGCCACTCTGGAAGTTTGTCTTGCAGGTAGCGGATCAGTGGCATGTTTCCCTCTTCTTTTTCGCCCAGATTGAATAGAACAGAATTATTCCTTCGCCCCCTGTTTTCCAGGTCCTCTGTTTTCTCTTCCAGATGCTCGATTTTCTTTTCAGCATATGCTATTGTTTCCATGGCATCTGTCAATAAGTTTTCCATGGATAGGATTCGCCCCTCTGCCTCGTCCAGGCGCCCCGCATTTATGGTTCTTGTTGATGATGTCAGGCAAAGCGTTTTCCAGGATTGTCACCTTGCCTCCTATCGCACTGAGCTGAGAGTTAATGGCATCTAATTTAGTGTTTAGTTCTGTACGTTGGGATCTCAACTCAGAAAGGATGTCTTCGACAGAGTGCGAGGTTGGCATTCGTTGTGCCTCGGGGGGGAGCGGGTTCTCTTGCTCCTGGCTAATGGCGCTAGTTTTTTCTGAAGCTAGCTTCTTCTTGGAGGCTTTTTTCGTCGCTAATACACAAGTCCGGGTAAAAATGTCACCTGTAGTGTCGCCTTTTGTAGCCGCCATGAATTTTTCTTACTAAAGCTAAATGAGTTTGAACTTGGAGTGGAGGTAAGATTAGGAATTGGAAACTACTTGTGCGGAGCTCTTAGTTCATGCGGCCATCTCGTTCAAGGGTCACGTGATCCCCCCCACTAAGATTAATTTTAAAAAGTAGAATGTTAATGTAGTATAACAATGTACTCAGTTCAGGGATTGAAAAATAAATATGTTTTTATTTTACCTTTATTTAACTAGGCAAGTCAGTTAAGAACAAATTCTTATTTTCAATGACGGCCTAGGAACTGTGGGTTAACTGCCTGTTCTGGGGCAGAACGATAGATTTGTACTTTGTCAGCTCGGGGATTTGAACTTGCAACCTTCCGGTTACTAGTCCAACGCTCTAACCACTAGGTTACCCTACTGCCCCATAAACGAACACAAGAAACACGAACAGCGTACCAACACGATACAGAAACAATGACTGGGGAAGAAACCAAAGGGAGTGACATATGGGCAGGTAATCAAGGAGGTGATGGAGTCCAGGTGAGTATCATTATGTGCAGATGTGCGTAACGCTGGTAACACGTGTGTGACATAACGAGCAGCCTGGTGACCTAGAAGCCAGAGAGGGAGCACAAGTGACAGTACCCCTTCCCCGACGCTCGGCCCCAGCCTTAGGACGCCGATTCCCGGGGATCAGGAGCGGACCAGTCACCTCTGCTAAGGCTCGGGGACCTGTCGATCCGGCTGAGGCGCGGGAGCATGAAGACCAAGAGCGTTGGAGAGAAAGCATACGTGACAGTACCCCCTCCCCGCGTTCGGCTCCAGCCGCAGGACGCCAACCACAGGGACGATCCCGGGGATCAGGAGTGAGCCGATCGCCTCCGCTGAGGCGTAGAAACCTGACGAACAGGCTGAGGAGTGGGAGTCTGATGAACCGGCTGAGGCATGGGAGCCCACAAACCCACTGAGCCCTCCCAGGTGGCTCCGGCTCCAACACCCGGACCCGACATCACCTCCAACACAAAAACCAAACAAACAAAAAAACATTCCCTGATGCTTCCCTCTGTTGAGTCGTCATTCTTTAACGATGTACGCTGAGTTCTTTAACGATGTACGCTGAGTCGGGAAGCAAGTTCAGGGAGTGAATACATTTAATAAATAAACAAACACAACAAGAAACATGAACAGCGCACCAACATGATACAGAAAATATGACAACTCGGGAAGAAACCAAAGGGAGTGACATTTTAAAGGCAGGTAATCAAGGAGGGGATGGAGTCCAGGTGAGCTTCATTGTGCGCAGATGCCCGTAACCATTGTGCCAGGTGTGCGCCATAAGGAGCAGCCTGGTAACGTAGAGGCCAGAAAGGGAGCACACGTGACATGTATAGTACATTTTATTAATTTTAATTATAAGAATCATTAGGGGTGCCAACTATTTTGACACCTTTCTTTTGGGGCTTTAAAAAAAAACTTGTTAAATAAATCTATTATTTTACTAGAAAATAATATGATTCCCCTCCCCTTGCATACAAAAGGCCTACAGCTCAGTATTTTTTGCTCATCTTTATCAAGGGAGGCAATAGTTCCAGATGTGACTGTACAGTGCATTCAGAAAGTATTCAGACCCCTTCACTTTTTTCACATTTTGTTATGTTACAGCCTTATTCGAAAATTGATTAAATACAAAAAATCCTCATCAATCTACACACAATACCCCAAAATGACAAGGAAAAGCAGGTTTTTAGAATTTTAGCAAATGTATTAAAGATAATTGGAGTCCACCTGTGGTAAATTCAATTGATTGGACATGATTTGTAAAGTCAGACACCTGTCTGTATAAGGTCCCACAGTTGACAGTGAATGTCAAAGCAAAAACCAAGCCGTGAGGATTGTATCGAGGCACAGATCTGGGGAAGGGTACCAAAAAATGTCTGCAGCATTGAAAGTCCCCAAGAACACATTGGCCTCCACAATTCTTAAATGGAATAAGTTTGGAGCCAAGACGCTTCCTAGAGCTGGCTGCCCGGCCAAACTGAGCAATTGGGGGAGAAGGGCCTTGGTCAGGGAGGTGACCAAGAACCCGATGGTCACTCTGACAGATCTCCAGAGATCCTCTGTGGAGATGGGAGAACCTTCCAGAAGGACAACCATCTTTGCAGCACTCCAACAATCAGGCCATTATGGTAGAGTGGCCAGGTGGTAGCCACTCCTCAGTAAAAGGCACATGAGATCTTTGTGGGCTATACTCGGCCTTGTCTCAGGATGGTAAGTTGGTGGTTGAAGATATCCCTCTAGTGGTGTGGGGGCTGTGCTTTGGCAAAGTGGGTGGGGTTATATCCTTCCTGTTTGGCCCTGTCCGGGGTGTCCTCGGATGGGGCCACAGTGTCTCCTGACCCCTCCTGTCTCAGCCTCCAGTATTTATGCTGCAGTAGTTTATGTGTCGGGGGGCTAGGGTCAGTTTGTTATATCTGGAGTACTTCTCCTGTCCTATTCGGTGTCCTGTGTGAATCTAAGTGTGCGTTCTCTAATTCTCTCCTTCTCTCTTTCTTTCTCTCTCTCGGAGGACCTGAGCCCTAGGACCATGCCCCAGGACTACCTGACATGATGACTCCTTGCTGTCCCCAGTCCACCTGGCCATGCTGCTGCTCCAGTTTCAACTGGCCTGGGCCCTAGGACCATGTCCCAGGACTACCTGACATGATGACTCCTTGCTGTCCTCAGTCCACCTGGCCATGCTGCTGCTCCAGTTTCAACTGTTCTGCCTTACTATTATTCAACCATGCTGGTCATTTATGAACATTTGAACATCTTGGCCACGTTCTGTTATAATCTCCACCCGGCACAGCCAGAAGAGGACTGGCCACCCCACATATGCTCTCTCTAATTCTCTCTTTCTTTCTCTCTCTCAGAAGACCTGAGCCCTAGGACCGTGCCCCAGGACTACCTGACATGATGGCTCCTTGCTGTCCCCAGTCCACCTGACTGTGCTGCTGCTCCAGTTTCAACTGTTCTGCCTTATTATTATTCGACCATGCTGGTCATTTATGAACATTTGAACATCTTGGTCATGTTCTGTTATAATCTCTACCCGGCACAGCCAGAACAGGACTGGCCACCCCACATAGCCTGGTTCCTCTCTAGGTTTCTTCCTAGGTTTTGGCCTTTCTAGGGAGTTTTTCCTAGCCACCGTGCTTTTACACCTGCATTGTTTGCTGTTTGGGGTTTTAGGCTGGGTTTCTGTACAGCACTTTGAGATATCAGCTGATGTACGAAGGGCTATATAAATAAATTTGATTTGATTTGATTTGATTTGATGACAGCCATCTTGGAGTTTGCCAAAAGGCACAGAAAGGACTCTCAGTCCATGAGAAACAAGATTCTCTAATCTGATGAAACCAAGATTGAACTTGAATGCCAAGCTTCACGTCTGGAGGAAACCTGCCACCATCCCTACAGTGAATTATGGTGGTGGCAGCATCATACTGTGGGGATGTTTTTCAGAGGCGGGGACAGAGAGCTAGTCAGGATCGGGGGAAAGATGAACTTAGCAAAATACAGAGAGATCCTTGATGAAAACCTGCTCCAGAGCGCTCAGGACCTCAGACTGGGGTGAAGGTTCACGTTCCAACAGGACAAAGACCCAAAGCACATCGAACATCTCTGGAGAGACCTGAAAATAGCTGCGCAGCGACGCTCCCCATCCAACCTGACAGAGCTTGAGAGGATCTGCAGAGAAGAATGGGAGAAACCCCCCAAATATAGGTGTGCCAAGCTTGTAGTGTCATACCCAAAAAGACTCGATGCTGTAATCTCTGTCAAACGCGTTTCAACAAAATACTGAGTAAAGGGTCTGAATGCTTATGTAAATGTAATATTTCAGTTTTTATTTATTTTTTTGCTCAATTGTCTAAAAACCTGTCAAACCTTGATCTGTTTCAACCGTCTTGTGCTTTTCTCCACCCCCCAATAGTTGGCTCCCGTTTTCCCCTGTGTATTTATACCTACATTTTCTGTTTGTCTGTTGCCAGTTCATCTTGTTTTAATATTTTTCCTTGCTCTCTCGTTCTTTGTTTCTAGCCTTTCTGGTTCTGACCTTTCTGCCTGACCTGACCTTTCTGCCTGCCTGCCATTATGTACCTGTCAGACTCTGACCTGGTTACAAACCTCTGCATTTCCTCAACCTGCCCTTTGCCTGCCCCCCGTGTTATAATACATTATCTGAGAGCTGAACCATCGGCCTCCTGTGTCTGTATCTGGGTCATATCCTGAGTCGTGATAGTGCGAACTGGCCATGACTGACCCACCAGACTCGGACCAGCTCCGCAACGCTGTCTCCGTCCAAGGAGTCACCATTGGTAACACGAGGAAGTACTTCAAGACCTTATGGAAGGACTCCAGCAGAATGCCACGCTTTCACTGCTTTGCTGGAGCAATTCTGTGGGTTATCTACTAAGCAGCAAGCCACAACAGAAACCCCCCAGACTCAGTTACCCAGCTACCAGTGGCGCTTCTCCCTAATCTACCCCGGCTTCCCGAGAACCCTGTTGACCTCCTCCAGAGCACTACGCTGGGGATCCAGGATCCTGCCATGCGTTTCTCTCCCAGTGTTCTCTCATCTTTGAGCTGCAGCCCTCTTCGTTTCTCTCGGATCGCTTCAGGATAGCGTACTTGATACGACAATCCACTGTTTGCCTCAGTCTGGAGGAGTTTGTGGTAGAGGTTAGAAAGGTGTTTGATTCTTCGTTGTCCGGGAGAGAGGCTGCTCGTAAGCTACTGCAACTGCGTCAAGACTCCTGTAGTATGGCAGACTACGCTGTAGATTTATGCACTTTGGCCGCCGAGAGTACCTGGAACCCTGAAGCTCTGTTCTACATGTTCCTGCATGGATTATCGGAGGTGTTTAAAGACTAGATCGCAGCCTGGGAGCTTCCCATGGATCTCGACTCTCTCATAGCCTTAACCATACGGATCGATGGGCTGCTACGGGAACATAGGAGGGAGAGGAGGTCTGCTCCCGGTCACACTCGCTCATCCACTGTGCCGACCTCACCTCCGAGGAATCTGAGAAGTCCCCGGGAGATTCCGATGTCACCCGAGTACCCTTGGGAATAACAAAGGTGCTTTCGAATCGTTTCCTCCGGAGCCCATTTAACTGTGCAGGGCCAGATTGTCTCCTGCTGAACGCTTACGCAGACGGAACACCAAGAGCTTTCTGTATTGTGGACAACAGGACATATCAATCTATCTATTAAAAGACCAGGCTCATCAAGTAGGTACGCTGGTGAGCCGTACGGGTACGGGAAGATTCCCATCTTCCATTACTCGTACCCCTCTCCATGCTATCCTGTTTTGGGGTGACCAGTCCAAATCTCTCCGGGTGCCCATTGACTCTGGGGTACAAGAGAGCTTTATAGACGCTACCCTGGTGTCGGAGCTGGGAATCCCCACACAACCCCTCTCCATTCCCATGGACATCAGAGCGCTACATGGGCGCTCTATTGGCAGAGTCACTCACAATACGTTTCCCATTAACCTGAGAGTGTCAGGTAATCACAGTGAGTCTATGCAGTTCCTGCTCATTGAATCCCCTCACGCACCCGTAGTTTGGGGGTTTTCATGGCTCCAGAGGCACAATCCTCTGATCAACTGGGCTACTGGTCTGAAGTCGGCGCAGCCTGCCCCGGGACGTCTTCCTCGGATCTCTCCGCCATGCCCGCAGAGTACCAGGACCTCCGGGAGGTTTTTGACAAGGCCCACACTACATCTCACCCTCCGCATTGACCCTACGACTGCGCTATGGACCTTCTCCCGGAAACTACACATTCCTCGGGGGGCGGCTTTATTCCCTGTCGGGTCCAGAGACCAAGACCATGGAAAGGTACATTGAGGACTCTCTTGCTGCAGGGAGTATTCATCCATCTGCCTCCCTCGCCGGTGCAGGGTTCTTCTTTGTAGAGAAGGACAAAACCCTGCGCCCGTGTATCGACCTCCTGGGCCTGAATGACATCACGTTTTTTTTAAAACGTGCCTCTCCAGGGGGCAAATACTTCTCAAAGTTGGACCTTTGGAACACCTACCATCTGGTTCAGAGACAGGAAGGAGACGAATGGAAGACAGCTTTAAACATGGCTAGCAGGCACTACGAGTACCTTGTTATGCCATTCAGACTGATCAATGCTCACGCAGTTGTCTAGGCCCTAGTCAACAATATGCTCCATGACATGTTGAACAGGTTCGTGCTTGTCTACCTTGACGACATCCTTGTTTTTTCCCGGTCAGTTCAAGAACTTGTCCTCCACGTAAGACAGGTCCTTCAGCATCTCCTGGAGAACCAGCTTTTTGTTAAAGCAGAAAATTAGGAATTCCATCACACCACCATCTCCTTCCTAGGGTAGGCCATTGCTGCTGGAAATATTAAGATGGACTCTGACAAGGTGAGAGCGGTGGGGGATTGGTCTCAACCCACCTCGAGAGTGCAGCTGCAACGTTTCCTGGGGTTTGCTCATTTCTACCGCCGCTTACTCCCAGGTTACAACACCTTAGCTTCCGTGATGGAGGTTGACACCTCGGACGTCGGAGGGGGGGCCGTCCTGTCCCAGCGCTCTGCCCTGGACCAAAAGCTGCATCCCTGCGCTTTCCTTTCCCATTGTCTTAACCCCGCTGAGAGAAACTACGACGTGGGAAATCGAGAACTACTTGCGTCAAAATGGTGTTGGAGGAGTGGAGGCTCTAGGCAAGCTCGATGGGCCCTGCTATTATGGGTAATTTTCCAGTACATGTATTGTGAAATCTTAAAGTAGTAAACAGAATCATTATGGGTTTAAGGGAAGCTAATACATAATCTTATAATTATCCTCACACATGCACCTGCATTATGTGTGTATATGTGTATTATTTTTTGTATCATTACTATGGTCACGCCACCAATAAAATCTACGTCCTGGAGTATGTACTAATAAGAGGAGGGGAAACCAAGAAACGATGGGCTTAGATAAATTAGAAGTAAGACTAGGAAACAATAGTGTCAGAAAGCCAAAAGGTTTTGGTCATTTACATAAAGAGGAGTTTTATTTATTTTTATTTCACCTTTATTTAACCAGGTAGGCTAGTTGAGAACAAGTTCTCATTTGCAACTGCGACCTGGCCAAGATAAAGCATAGCAGTGTGAACAGACAACACAGAGTTACACATGGAGTAAACAATTTAGCAAGTCAATAACACAGTAGAAAAAAAATGGGCAGTCTATATACAATGTGTGCAAAAGGCATGAGTGACTATGTATGATGTGTCAAACTGAAACTGTATATAAAGAGATCTCCGAGTCTGGGACCGGCATATGCCCGCGGAACAGCTCGGCTTGTTACTTTGAAATAAAGCCTATTCTGAACTCACAAACTCCAGTGTTTAAGATATATTTTTAAGAACTATTTCCACGACACTATTCACTCAGTTCAACTGTACCATCTCCTACCGTCCGGGGTCCAAGAATGTGAAGCCGGATGCGCTCTCACACCTCTATAGCCCCGCTGCTACACCGTTGGACCCAGAGACCACCCTCCCTACCTCTTGTCTAGCGGCTGCGCTCATCTGGGGTATAGAGGACCAGGTCCGTGAGGCGCAGCGTTCCCTGGGTGGGGGGGGCGGCTAACCGGATGTTTGTCCTGGACTCTGCCCTGTTCCCCGGTCCTGGAATGGGCACGTTCCTCCAGACTTGCCTGGCTCCCGTCGGACCCTGGCCTCTCATGACAACGTTTTTGGTGGCCCACCATAGTTCCTGATGTCTCCGTGTTCGTCGCCGTCAGCACTGTGTGTGCTCAGAATAAGACTGCAGCAAGCTCCGTCTGCCACCTGTTCCTCAATGCCCCTGGTCTTTATATATCCCTGGACTTCGTTACTGGTCTCCCTCCATCAGATAGCAACACCACCCCTCTTCTCAAGACCACCACCAGGTATCTGCGACAGGCGGACCGCCACCGGACCCCTGCACTCCGCTATCGTCTCGGGAAGAGGCTATGGCTGTCCAGTCGGGATCTGCTCCTCCGGGTGGATTCCCATAAACTTTCCCCCCATTTTATTTGCCTTTTCCAAATCTCTAAGATTCTTAGCCCCTCTGCTGTTCATCTTCTGTTGCCCCGCACCCTCCGTATACATCCCAACTTTCACATGTCTAGGATTAAACTTCTGTCTTACAGCCTGTTGTCTCCTGATTTCTGTTTGTCTGTTGCCATTTCGTCTTGTTTCATTTTGGTTCTGATCTTTCTGCCTGCCCTGACCCTGAGCATGCCTGCCGTTCTGTACCTGCCTGATTCTGACCTGGTTTATGAACTTCTGACTGCCCTGACCCTGAGCTGTCTTCCGTCCTGTACCTGTCGGACCTGGTTACAAACCTCTGCCTGTCCTTTGTGTTATAATAAATTATCTGAGAACTGAACCATCCGCCTCCTGTGTCTGCATCTGGGTCAAAACCTTTTTTTGCTTTGTCATTATGGGGTATTGTGTGTAAATTGATGAGGGGAATGAGGCTGCAATGTAACAGAACGTGGAAAAAGTCAAGGGGTCTAAATACATTCCCAAATGCACTGTATTTCCTGTTGGACATACATTATTAAGAGTAACACATTTACACACAGTTTTTATTAGCTAGAATTTCAAATGGTGACAATATCACAGACACTATCAAGAATGCAAGATCATCTTGATAGTGTTTATTAAGCATATATTTTCCCAAATTACACATGCAACTGAAAAAATAATTTTACAAATGTTTAAAAATTTAGGTTTTGGAGCAAATCTCTGGCTTGGATTGCAGAATAGATATTATTTTTCAGACATCTGTACTTCCTTATCTTCTGTTATTGGTTTAATTTGAGTAGAAACGTCATATGCTGTTTTAGGCTTGTGATCTTTTCCCTGGTCATCCACCCAGATCTCTCCTGACTTGGCATACTTGATGGCTTTGTTAGCGGTGATGATGAAGGATCTAGGCTGTTCAATTAAATTAACCGCCTTGTAGTTTTGGAAGAGATATCCATTGTCTGTTTTTCCAGTGACAAACATGACCTCGAAGGCAGGGCAGTCGATGTAGTCTCTCGCTGGGATGAATTGGATGGAAACGTCTTTACTGCGAGCGAAGTTCAACGTTGATGCTGTTGTAGCTTTGGCATGGGTGTCCATGAGCCCTATACAGATTTCTCCACCAATGTCAACAGTGGTGTCTTGGAGTTCCAACTTTGACTTTTTGCAGAAAATCTTAATGTTGTCGTCTGTTGCATTAGCAATGTGGGTACCTGTATTTCCCATTGCTGCAGCTGTGAGAAACATAATAATTATTTGATGAACAGTACACTAACAAAAATGTGATTGTTGTGATCTGTGAACTGACACTTTTAAACTACTGTAATCAAGTATTCAAGTGTAGAAAGCAGATATGCATAGAGAGGGAAAATGGGACAGAGAGGATTAATAAAGATAACACATCTGGATGAATTGGACAATTAGAAGAAGACTTACTCACCTGCTTGGATTCAAAATCAGGTGATGAACTGAAGAGGGGTTTAAGAGTGTGATTCAGGAGCAATACCTCTTTCTAGACATCTCTGGGTTTATATAGATCACATTCTTCCTCTTTTACTCTTCCTATCAGATTCTTGAGAAACAATAAGTCTTGTCATGTCCTGATAAAGATTAAATTGTGTGCTGTTCTTCATCATCATTTGACTCTGTGATGAAAAACAAGTTGTTGCCAAAGTTTCAGAACTTGACTGCTGTACATTAGGGTTACAAATTAAATCTAACTGTCATTAGTTGTTACCTATGTGAGGTGGTCCATTTGAGATAAAACATACATTTGGGAGTTGAAATAATTTTATATTATAAGATGTGAGTGAAATTTATCTGAGTTGACTAAGGTTTATGACAACTGAGCAGTTATTTTCAGTTATGTGGGCAGTTGGACAATGACTTTTTTGTCAAGTGACTGCAAGACTTGCAGCATGCACAATGGTTAGATGATAAACTGTCTTTGAAGCAACTAAAAGTCCAACTATTATTTTTTGGGGGGGTGGGGGTCTTGTTTCTCATATTAAATTAAGTAGAAGGGAGATTCAGCAACACTTGGATGAAAATGGAATGAAATAAAAAAGAACCAACGCGGCATTGACCCTTCCCTCATATTACATTGAGAAAAGACTTGTACAAGACACCTTCCTACCCATATTTGACTATGGCAATGCAATGTATTGTGGTCACATCCAAATTATTGGCACCTTTGATAAAGGTAAGAAAGAAATACTGTATAAAATAGATAATACAAATACTGATCTTTACACAAAAACAAGATAAACATGCCTGGTAGAGGACCCAAGTCTATCACTGTTTCTGTGGTTTTAATTGTTACCATAGTGTGCAATTGGTATATTTGTCTCTTTTCATTTTCTGAGTTCTTTTCCTTTCCCCACGGTGATGGATGATAAATGGATTTTACATGTTGATAAGGGAATTTATATTTTTAAAGGTAATGACTAAAGAATTCCACCCTGAAACACAATTATGACATCGTGACACATGTGTTACCTCATTTTTATACCCCAGTGAAACAAGAAGCCAGGAAAGGCCACAGTTCCTTAAACTGAGAATAATTTTAAAAAATACGGTGGCAAGAAAAAGTATGTGAACCCTTTTGAATTACCTGAACTTCTGCATAAATTGGTCATACAATTTGATCTGATCTTCATCTACAGTAAGTCACAACAATAGACAAACATGGTCTGCTTAAACTAATAACACACAAACAATTATACGTTTTAATGTCTTTATTGAACACACCGTGTAAACATTCACAGTGCAGGGTGGGAAAAGTATGTGAACCCTTGGATTTAATAACTGGTTGACCTCCTTTGGCAGCAATAACAACCAAACGTTTTCAGCAGTTGTGATCAGACCTGCACAACGGTCAGGAGGAATTTTGGACCATTCCACTTTACAAAACTGTTTCAGTTCAGCAATATTCTTGGAATGTCTGGTGTGAACCTCTCTCTTGAGGTCATGCCACAGCATCTCAATTGGGTTGAGGTCAGGACTCTGACTTGGCCACTCCAGAAGGCGTATTTTCTTTTGTTGACTCCTGACTCCAAATAGCTTTTGAAGAAATCATTAGCCTAGGGGTTCACATACTTTTTCCAACCTACATTGTGAATGTTTAAATTATATATTCAATATAGACAAGAAAAATACAATAATTTGTGTGTTATTAGTTTAAGCTGTCTATTGTTGCGACTTAGATGAAGATTAGAACCAATGTTATGAGCAATTTATGCAGAAATCAAGATAATTCCAAAGGGTTCACATACTTTTTCTTGCCACTGTAGAATGTTAATGCAGAGTACATTTTATTAAATGTATTTATGATAATCATTAGGGGTGCCAACAATTTTGACACCTATCTTTTTGAAATTATTTTTTAAAACTTGTTAAATCCAATGTATTTCTCTGAGCAATTGTTTTACTATAAAATAATTTAATTCCCCACAACAAATTGTATACAAAAGGCCTACAGCTCAGTATTTTTTGCTAAACTTTATCAAGGGAGGAAATCATTCCAGATGTGACTGTACAGTACATTCGGAAAGTACTCAGACCCCTTCACGTTTTCCACATTTTGTTACGTTACAGCCTTATTCGAAAAACTGATTCAATATAAAAAATCAGCAATCTACATACAATACCCCATAATGACAAAGAAAAAACAGGTTTGTAGAAGTTTTGAAAATGTATTAAAAATAAAAAACAGAAATACCTTATTTACATAAGTATTCAGACCCTTTGCTATGAGACTTGAAATTGAGCTCAGGTGCATCCTGTTTCCATTGATCATCCTTGAGATGTTTCTACAACTCGATTGGAGTCCACCTGTGGTAGATTAATTTGATTGGACATGATTTGAAAAGTCCGACACCTGTCTGTGTAAGGTCCCACAGTTGACAGTGAATGTCAGAGCAAAAACCAAGCCATGAGGATTGTGTCGAGGCACAGATCTGGGGAAAGGTACCAAAACATTTCTGCAGCATTGAAGGTCTCCAAGAACACTGTGGCCTCCATCATTCTTAAATGGAAGAAGTTTGGAATCACTAAGAATCTTCCTAGAACTGGCCGCCCGGGCAAACTGAGCAATTGGGGGAGAAGGGCCTTGGTCAAGGATGTGACCAACAACCCGATGGTTTCTCTGACAGAGCTCCAGAATTCCTCTGTGGAGATTGGAGAACCTTCCAGAAGGACAACCATCTCTGCAGCACTCCACCAATAGGCCTTTATGGTAGAGTGGCCAGACGGAAGCCACTCCTCAGTAAAAGGCACATGATAGACCGCTTGGAGTTTGCCAGAAGGCACATAAAGGACTCTCAGACCATGAGAAACAAGATCCTCTGATCTAATTGAACTCTTTGGCCTGAATGCCAAGTGTCACATTTGGAGGAAACCTGGTACCATCCTACAGTGAAGCATGGTGGTGGCAGCATCATGCTGTGGGGATATTTTTCAGTGACGGTGACTGGGAGACTAGTCAGGATCGAGGGAGAGATGAACGGAGCAAACTACAGAGAGATCCTTGATGAAAATCTGCTCCAGAGTGCTCAAGACCTCAGACTGGGGTGAAGGTTCACCTTCCAAAATTATAACAACTATAAGCACACAGCCAAGACAACATAGAAGCCATGAATTACAAGCAACATATGCACTGAGCTAAAGGGTAAAAAAAAAAAAAAGCTGCCGCTTTCAAGGAGCGGGATGCTAACCCGGACCTGTATAACAAATCCCGCAATGCCCTCAGACGAACCACCAAACCAGCAAAGCATCAATACAGGACTAAGATTGAATTGTACTATACCGGCTCCGACACTCGTAGGATGTGGCAGGGCTTGAAAACTATTACAGACTAAAAAGAGAAGCACAGCCGTGATCTACCCAGTGACACGAGCCAACCAGACGAGCTAAATTACTTCTATGCCTGCTTCGAGGCAAGCAACACTGAAGCATGCGAGAGCATCAGCTGTGCTGGACGACTGTGTGATCACGCTCTCCGTAGCCAGTGTGACTAAGACCTTTAAACAGGTCAACATTCACAAGGCCACAGGCCAGACAGATTACCAGGACGTGTACTCCGAGTATCCAATTTGCATTCCGCCACAACAGATCCATGGAGGATGCAATCTCTATTGCAATCCACACGGCCTTTTCCCACTTGGACAAAAGGAACACCTACATGAGAATGCTATTCATTGACTACAGCTCAGCCGACAATGCAGGCGGCTGCCGACTGACTGATCTACAAATCACCTTGCATCTCTCTACTCATTATTTGTCGATCCGTCAGTGAGTCACAATTTACCCATGATATATTACAGTTTTGATGCTCTCAAACACAACCATTAAGTGTGACACCCCATTCCCTCACTTTTTTATGATCGGGGAGAGGACACTCTGGACTACTTATTGTCCATTTTTTTTCAGTGGTAAACGGCAGGTTAAGGTTAGGAAGGTTAGCTGAAATGTTAAAAAGTAATTTGTTAATTTGACAAAAGCTGGATCACCATCGTTATCCACCATCTTTGCTTCTGTTTGCCCTGAAAATCGGATGTGGGAACTCCGCTCAGGCATTTATTTTACCCCTGCTTGAGTAGAAAAGGTATTCTAAGACAAACAGTATGCTGGTTCAGTGTGCTATCTGACCACAGGGGGGAGCCTGTTGCCTGTTTCAGGTATCCAGTATCTAGTATCCACCCCCATTGCTCCCAGCCAGGGGTTTCGAGCCAAGGGAATGAGTCACAAAGAAAATATGATTTCATGCCACCATTTAAAGGTGGTGATTTTTCCAACTCTGTTTCTTCCTGATTACAGAAGTGCTCTCCCATTCTCTTTGATGAACTCCATGACAATGATATGAAGACCCGTGATGATATACTGTTTCTATGCTTGCTCTTCAATAGTGTGGGTGTGAGTGGGATTGAATGGAGAGTGGAACTAAGGGTAGTACAGTGGTGCTGTGTGATACTGATATCTGACAAAGTGCCATCTGGCACTCCTCCTCCCCAAAATAAACACATTCTGAAATGTAATTAATTCTCCTTAAAGTGTACCCTAATTTTATAAGGGAAATGTTGAACACAAAATTCATATGGCACAAAGATTCTCCTTGTCTCCTTGACAACAGTAACCTGGCAATGATCACTCTACATACAATAAATCCTGGCTCCATTCTCCATCGCCTCAATCCTTCTATCTTATGCCTTTTCTAAGTTTAGTCTTTCTCTACCCCCTCTCAATATCCCCATGGATACCAGATTGTCTGGATACTAAAAAAAGCAAGTGAATCCTCAAAATCTGAATCACTGTGAAAACCATGTTATATCAGGGCTGCTACTGTGATTGCTCTCTTGCACTTGCAAAAAGCATGCAATTAAGTTTCTGGGCTTTGAAGTATCACAACACACAGAGATACAAAAAAGAGTCACTTTCCTTTCTCATGACTTCTCAGAGTATTTTATTTGGCCCTCAATGAAATCACATGGAGTATGATGCAGTATGATGCTTAGGGTTGTATTTACAGGGGTTCAACAGCTAATTCTCTATTCTCTATGGTTCTCTACTACAACATTTCTACATGAATCAACCCAGATACGTCCATCGCTCCTTTAATGCCATTCTCTCTTCCTGGTCTTCTCTGCTTCATCCATGTGTCATCCCCATTACTGTATCCTCCTCTCATCACTCACTTTTACATGAACTTTTCTCTTCACCATAATTTACCTCTGAACCCCTCTCTCTATTTTGCAATTGCTTACATTCTATTTCCCTCTTGCTCGCTCTCTAGCCACCCCTCTCTCTTTCTATACATCCCTCATTCCATCCTTCCCTCATCCCTGATCACAGGGCTCCCAGGTCATGGCAGGAGCGGGACTTCTGTCTGAAGAACTTGCCCCCGTCTCGTTCCCTCTCGCGGGGGTAGCGTGGGACCAGGCTAGCGAGGAAACGCTTGGCCCGGTGGGTGATGCTCTCCAGGCCGCCAGCCATGTCGTGCCCATAGGACCCTGGGGGCACCGGACTGAGGCCTCTGGCTAACCTCACAGCAGACTCCAGGAGCTCCACTGTGCGGTGGTCGAGAGAGGTTGACATTTCCACATACAGACAGTCAAACAGAGTAGCACTGGTGAAGGCCTCTGAGAGAGAGAGAGAGAGAGAGAGAGAGAGAGAGAGAGAATAAGCACAGTTGTCAGTGGTAAACGCATTACCCATTTAGGATGAGGGCATTGCGGATGAGATTGGGTACACGGTGATGTGCTGTTGTCACAGGTTCATCCATATTAGTTACATGTTGAAGCACCTCTTATTCTCTTATTGTGCTGTGACTCAGCCCAGCTCCCCTCTGGTTGACCTCAGGAACACTACAATATAAACATCCCTGCCTCTCTGGATTTTTTTTGTCATTACAGACTACTATCCCTAGGACAAACACAAACACATAATTGAATGCATTTATTCAAAAGATGGAAAAAGCACATATCAAAGAGTGCAAGAGTGCAACACCGAAATCACGGGGAATGAGAAGACAGATGATGAAAGATGATGAGAAGCAATTGCCCAAATTTGTCTTAATTAAAATCTTATTTGTTAGAGAGATAAAATTATCCCTGACAGCAGAGGAAGAGAGAACCAGTATAGTTCATGTTTTTTCTTCTGTGCACGCTCGTTAAGCTATATTATAAAGCGAGACGGAAGTGAGTTTTCACCCAGTTCCTGTAAAAGTAATTATGCAGAAAGCCTTGCTCTGCTCTCTGCCTCATAATAAGTCAAAGGCCACACAGATCTGAGGTTACACAACACTCATAACATGATCCCAAAAACAGCCAGGCCTGAGGAGCTGCAGTCTGGAGCAACACACATCACATAGACAGGTGGAGGTGAAAGAGAGTTTTGTGTTCATGTGTGTTATAGGTTGTGGTGACCATACAGCCAAGCTCAGGTGATATGTACATCTAGATGAATAGATTAATGCGTATTTTTATTTATTTTTGATTTTATATCACCTTTATTTAACCAGGTAGGCCAGTTGAGAACAAGTTCTCATTTACAACTGCGACCTGGCCAAGATAAAGCAAAGCAGTGCGACAAAAACAACACAGAGTTACACATGGGATAAACAAACATACAGTCAATAACACAATAGAAAAATGTGTATACAGTGTGTGCAGGAGGTAAGGAAATAAATAGGCCAATAGTGACGAAGTAATTACAATTTACACTGGAGTGATATATGTGCAGTGATCAGTAAGCTGCTCTGACAGCTGACACTTAAAGTTAGTGAAGGAGATATAAGTGTCTAGCTTTAGTGATTTTTGCAATTCATTCCAGTCACTGGCAGCAGAGAACTGGAAGGAAAGGCATCCAAAGTAGGTGTTGGCTTTGGGGATGACCAGTGAAATATACCTGCTGGAGCGTGTGCTACGGGTGGGTGTTGCTATGGTGACCAGTGAGCTGAGATAAGGCGGAGCTTTACCAAGCAAAGATTTATAGATGACCTGGATCCAGTGGGTATGTTCTTAGTATCTCATGCAAAGTTCTCAGCACGCACAGTCCCTTCCTGCCATACTCCCACACTGCACTGCAGCTGAAATGCTGTGCCACTTTCTGTCTATATTCCTATATTTCTCCCTTCACCGCAGTACCGTGCAGAGATACAGCATAAAACTCAGCCTGTCGACACACTGGGTGGAGATGGCAGGCAGAGACAAGGCAATGAGAGAAGAGAGTATTTATAGGAATAGATCATCTGTAGGGAAAGGTATACACTATGGAATACTGCAGGTTAAGGTTGCAGCGACAAAGGGTGACCACTCTATCACTGTGCTGTAACAAAGAGAGGGCCAATCTGCTTCACCTTGAGCGCTGACCTCGCGCGAACGGACCAGGTCACTCTTGTTGCCCACGAGGATGATGGGAGTTTGTGGCTGCGTCTCCCTGAGGAGGAGGCGAAGTTGGGCGGTGCGGTGGAAACTACGCCTGTCCGTGACAGAGAACACCAGGACACACACCTCACACTGCAGAGCAGACAGGTCCTGAGAGAGAGAGGGAGGAAGAGATATCAGCACAACCATACCACTTTTACCTTCCATTTAGTCGTAGGAATTTTTATGAGAATAAACTTCTGTTTATATGTAATTATATGTCATTTATATCTGGCTCTAACATGGGTTCTGTGTCCTGATCTTGTCCACATTCTGATTATGCCCACATTTTCAGAAATGTGTATACTCATGGTATTAAAACGTGTCTCATATCCATCCACTGTGTCTGCATTGTGACCAGATTTCCTGGTCCTTCCCTTTAAGAAAATTATTTCACTGCTATATTTTCCAAACAATCTTTCATTATTTATTTTAAGACATTAATGGCATATGTGAAGGGTGCCGCCTGTCAATGATTTTAGAGGGTGGGATAATGATGATTTAAATGTTTTCACTGTCCAGATCGGTCTACACTTGTACATCCAGACACAATGCGTCTGACTACCTCAAGAGGTGGTCAAGAAGATCTGATCACAATCAGATCACAGTGCCTGTTTAATTGTCTACACCCATCAAAAACTGTGAGCACAATCAGAATGTGGACAAGATCATGCCAAAGGACGCATGTTCAAACCAGGTAGAAACTTGGGCTGGGAATTGCCAGGGACCTCATGATACAAAATTACCACGATACTTAGGTGCCGATACTATACGTATTGCTGTTCTCAAGATTCTATAAGTATTACGATTAGATATTGTAACGGCTGTTGGAAGGAGAGGACCCAGGTGCAGCGTGGTACGTGTTCATACTTTTATTTAAACTGAACACTGAATTAACAAAAATAACAAAGAGAACGAACGAAAAGGAAACAGTTCTGTCTGGTGCAGGCACAAAAACAGAAAACAACTACCCACAAAAACCCAGTGGGAAAAAGCTACCTAAGTATGGTTCTCAATCAGAGACAACGATAGACAGCTGCCTCTGATTGAGAACCACAACTGCCAAACAACAAAGAAATACAAAACATAAAAAATGAACATAGAATGCCCACCCTAGTCATACCCTGGCCTAACCAAAATAGAGAATAAAAGCCTCTATGGCCAGGGCGTGACAGATACTGTGATTTTATTCTGATTCGATGTTCCAAACATATTGCTCACCATATGTCCGCTGCAGAGGGACAAAAGAGAGCCATGAGAAAATTAGTTTTGATCAGTCAAGGAAATTAAAGTGCTGAAAAAAATTGGCTCCCTATTTAAAAAGAAGATGAGAACAACTCATCTTGATTTTTAGTGCAGGTACAGCCAACTAGCGCAAAAATAATATTGAGATATTGTCAAAACAATATATCGTCATAAAGAATATCCCGATATGTAAATAGCTCGACCCCGCCCCCCACTACAATGGGTCTACATAAGTCAACAAGTGAAGAGGTAGAGGGAGGCAGCTCTTCCCTCCCTAAAAATCTTTCTTTATGTGGTTTGTGTCGACATTTTCCCACTGCTGTGCTGAGAGCCTTATAAATGACAGTCAGTAAGAACATGTAATTACAGTGCCTTGCGAAAGTATTCGGCCCCCTTGAACTTTGCAACCTTTTGCCACATTTCAGGCTTCAAACATAAAGATATAAAACTGTATTTTTTTGTGAAGAATCAACAACAAGTGGGACACAATCATGAAGTGGATGGAACAACATTTATTGGATATTTCAAACTTTTTTAACAAATCAAAAACTGAAAAATTGGGCGTGCAAAATTATTCAGCCCCTTTACTTTCAGTGCAGCAAACTCTCTCCAGAAGTTCAGTGAGGATCTCTGAATGATCCAATGTTGACCTAAATGACTAATGATGATAAATACAATCCACCTGTGTGTAATCAAGTCTCCGTATAAATGCACCTGCACTGTGATAGTCTCAGAGGTCTGTTAAAGGCGCAGAGAGCATCATGAAGAACAAGGAACACACCAGGCAGGTCCGAGATACAGTTGTGAAGAAGTTTAAAGCCGGATTTGGATACAAAAAGATTTCCCAAGCTTTAAACATCCCAAGGAGCACTGTGCAAGCAAAAATATTGAAATGGAAGGAGTATCAGACCACTGCAAATCTACCAAGAACTGGCCGTCCTTCTAAACTTTCAGCTCATACAAGGAGAAGACTGATCAGAGATGCAGCCAAGAGGCCCATGATCACTCTGGATGAACTGCAGAGATCTACAGCTGAGGTGGGAGACTCTGTCCATAGGACAACAATCAGTCGTATATTGCACAAATCTGGCCTTTATGGAAGAGTGGCAAGAAGAAAGCCATTTCTTAAAGATATCCATAAGAAGTGTTGTTTAAAGTTTGCCACAAGCCACCTGGGAGACACACCAAACATGTGGAAGAAGGTGCTCTGGTCAGATGAAACCAAAATGGAACTTTTTGGCAACAATGCAAAACGTTATGTTTGGCGTAAAAGCAACACAGCTCATCACCCTGAACACACCATCCCCACTGTCAAACATGGTGGTGGCAGCATCATGTTTTGGGCCTGTTTTTCTTCAGCAGGGACAGGGAATATGGTTAAAATTGATGGGAAGATGGATGGAGCCAAATACAGGACCATTCTGGAAGAAAACCTGATGGAGTCTGCAAAAGACCTGAGACTGGGACGGAGATTTGTCTTCCAACAAGACAATGATCCAAAACATAAAGCAAAATCTACAATGGAATGGTTAAAAAATAAACATATCCAGGTGTTAGAATGGCCAAGTCAAAGTCCAGACCTGAATCCAATCGAGAATCTGTGGAAAGAACTGAAAACTGCTGTTCACAAATGCTCTCCATCCAACCTCACTGAGCTCGAGCTGTTTTGCAAGGAGGAATGGGAAAAAATGTCAGTCTCTCGATGTGCAAAACTGATAGAGACATACCCCAAGCGACTTACAGCTGTAATCGCAGCAAAAGGTGGCACTACAAAGTATTAACTTAAGGGGGCTGAATAATTTTGCACGCCCAATTTTGCAGTTTTTGATTTGTTAAAAAAGTTTGAAATATCCAATAAATGTCGTTCCACTTCATGATTGTGTCCCACTTGTTGTTGATTCTTCACAAAAAAATACAGTTTTATATCTTTATGTTTGAAGCCTGAAATGTGGCAAAAGGTCGCAAAGTTCAAGGGGGCCGAATACTTTCGCAAGGCACTGTATAACATTTACATTTACATTTAAGTCATTTAGCAGACGCTCTTATCCAGAGCGACTTACAAATTGGTGCATACACCTTATGACTCTGGCATGATGAGTGCTCTATGACAGACAGAGTCATATCAAAGAGTGTGTGTACTTGTGTTTTTTCAACATTTCAAACAAACGATTGTTCTGGTGGTATGCAGTGAAAGCCTGCTGCCTGCAGCAGTCAAGAGTGAAAGTGAAGCCCTGTGCTCTTTCATTCTATGATTCCCTGCTGCCTAGAGACAAATTACCATACCACACCAACTGGGAACCACGTCAATTACTGATGACATACACAGAGAATACAATGAGACACACACACAAACACACACACTGGATACCCTTTGAGCGAATCCTTCATAAGTCACTGAAAACGCTTCAGGGACACTGTGTGAGCAAAGCTACATTTGATTTCTAAAATCGGAATTTAAGATTTCACTCTTGAGACTGCATCAAAAGGTTAACTCAAACTCTTCTGAACAGACGAGACAGAGCAGTATCACCAAGATCAGTATCTCCTAAAAGACAACCAAAGAACGTCAGTGATCCACTTACAGATGTAGGATCTTACTGTTTTTTTCAATCACTGCACATTGTATATTTCCAAAGTTCTTAAGTACAAAACTCTAAACGGATAGCACTTATAATCCCCCTATCTTATAGGAACTTAGACTGTGCATTCATTGGGGTTTCACACATCTTTCACCCCTGAGTCATTCATGGAAAATCTAAGTTTTCTGTGAAATACCATGAGAACATTTTGCTTAGTCACCAATACTGTACATTAGATAATGATAGGCTCGATTTAGTCATTTTAACTACCATTTAATCCAATAGCAAGAAAGAATATTAGCGGGTAAATATCATTTTCCATACAGTATTTGACTAGAACTTGACATGCACAATTATTTTATCATTTGTATCCAATGGCATGTTGTGAGAATGTTGAGAAATATGTCAGTCTTACAGTTTCATTAACCTTATACAGTACATACAGTACCAGTCAAAAGTTTGAACACACCTACTCATTCACTATTATTATTCTACAAAGTAGACAATAGTACAAATAAAGAAAAACCCTGGAATGAGTAGGTGTGTCCAAAATGTTGACTGGTACTGTACATAGGGCAAATCATCAGAAATAGGGTATTGTACATCAGTTCACTACTGTAAAAATGTAGCACAGTGTTGTATGCCATTTCTGCCTCATGCATCATTTTAGAAGATCACCTTTTCTACGTGACTTGTAAACTGATACAGAATCGCCTGTCTCTGTTTGAAATTCATTAGCTTACAGTGCATCAATGAAATTCATATCAATGAAAGTCAGATAATGATTTGAATGTTGTTATATACAAGTTACAACCCAGGTATTTCAGCAGTGCATTGTATACTGCACTATAATTCCAAATGGTAGCACATAGTGACTCTTTCCACTTTGTCCTATTGACGCAGAGTGGCTGATGGAGAATGATTATGTAGTATTTACAGCCACATCCATACATAAATTGATGTAAAATGTATAAGCTAAAATATAGAAATTGACAGTGTTCAGCAGTTAGCAAACTATATATGTTAACTAGGCACTACATGGTTCAGTAGTTATCAGTTTTGAGCAGTTTAATTAAGTGATAGATAATTGTATTGTTAAAAAATGCAGGATAATCATATAAAAAGTCAAGTGAATATTGAAAAGCAGATACTTAGATTGAAAATGCATCCGAATTGAAGAGGGATTTGGTGCAGTGAACAAGTGACTGTGAATTTATTTGTTGTACTCAGTAAATTGAAATGTGCTTAAAGTTTTGAAACATGAGCCATTTTTATGATCTGTTTTGATGTTCATGCTTAGAGTTATGAAAATGTACCACATACTTGTGAAAATTGCACCAAAGTGATAAAAAAAACACTGTAATTTGATCACCCTGTTATTGCAGGAACTCCGAACCTGTAGTGTAATCAAGGTTGAAAAAGGCTTCTAAAGTTTGTAATCATTTGCCCTAACAAAAATGTATCAACCCCTTCAAAAATGTCCATTAATTATAATCCACACAATAATTCACATTTTACTGATTAAGGTAAACGAAAAGGAAAGATACAACTTCACAAACTCTTGTGATTCCAGACTGGAGACCTCCTACAGAGAGATAATTTTGCAATACCCAACCTCCAGCTGAGTCAGAAAAAGCAAAAGGGAAAAAATGTCCCCAGTATGTCTGCTCAGTTCCCTCCCTCACCAGTGGTGGAAAAAGTACCCAATTGTCATACTTGAGTAAAAGTAAAGATACCTTAACAGGAAATTACTCAAGTAAAAGTGAAAGCCACTTAGTAAAATATTACTTGAGTAAAAGTCTAAAAGTATTTGGTTTTAAATATACATAAGTATCAAAAGCAAATGTCATTGCAAAAATGTACTTAAGTATCAAAAGTAAAAGTAAAGTATAAATCATTTAAAATTCCTTATATTAAGCAAACCAGATGGCACAATTGTTCGTGTTTTTTTTAGATTTATGGATAGCCATAGGCATATCCAACACTCAGACATCATTCAGAAACAAAGCATTTGTGTTAAGTGAGTCAGCCGGATCAGAAGCAGTAGAGAGTTGGACAATTTCTTACCTGCTAAGCATTCAAAATATAACGTGTACTTGTGGGTGTCTGGGAAAATGTAAGGAATAAAAAGTACATCATTTTCTTTTGGAATGTAGTGAAGTAAAGGTAAACATTTTCAAAAATATAAATAGTAAAGTAAAGTACAGATACCCCCAAAAAACTACTTAAGTAGTACTTTAAAGTATTTTTACTTAAATACTTTACACCACTGTCCCTCACACATCCATGAACACATGTGTTTGAAGCACGCTCAGGAGAAACAGAGGTAATCCAGTGGAAAATAACCTGATAATAGGCTTCCTTTCCAGCCAATCACAGACTCCCACAGGGGAATGTCATATTTCCACTGCTTGATCAAAGACAAGGAGATCGGGCAATACTTTATGACTAAACATGAGAAAAACTACACCAAAACCCCCACATTAAAAGTTAACCCATGAGATAAGACAGGGGAGGAGGGTAACGGAGTGGAAAGAGAAGGCTGGGGTAGAGTGGGGCCACAGAGATGTAGTTTGGCTCACCTGCCTCCAGTTGTCGTAGATAAGGATGGTGCAGTCCTCGTCGTCCACGGTAACAGTACGTAAATAGCCCTCTCCTGAAGGAGAGACATAGCAGGCAAGTTTCAGGTGGGAGATGAGGGGAAGAAGGCTTTTAGCTTATGTTCATTTACAAGACATACACATTGCTGGGATGTTATGCATTGCACACGCTCTACCTGTTAGGATCATAGGCCTATTTTTGTTGAAACACTGTCCAACATCCAAACACCAATCAATGTACCTTCAGAATCCACAGAAGCAGTTCTATCCAAATCTCCAGCCAAGGCGATAGCAAGGCTTGACTTGCCCACCCCATTTTGCCCCAGCAGGGCAATTCGAAAGGGCCCTTCAGAGGGGGGTCTCCCCTCTGTCGCTGAGGCGATGGTCTCATCCTTCGCCGGGCTGAAACTGATTGGAGGAGGAGAAGGTCCAGCCAACCCTGATGTCCAATCACAATCATCATGGACTGCTTCCTCTCGTCTGAGCTGGTGTTTGATTGGCACAGGGGTACTTCCTCTGCGTAAAGGTGGGGCACTGGACAGAGTCATACTGTCACACTAAAAGAGACAAATAAATAAATATACACATTACATTCACATACAACATGGACCAACAAGATTATGACTTTGTGTCCACATTTCCATCAACATTCCACACTCTGTAGCAGTTTTCCACACAGACAGAAATGGTCAATTGTCTAGAAAGCAGGGAAGGTGTTGTGGCGTCCATGTGCATGCCTGTGCTTCCCAATGAACTACCTTAACCTCATCTGTCTCCAGGAAGACTTGACACCAATTGGACTGTAATAGGGAGCTAGTCACTCTCTACCTGACATGTTATCACTTTCAGTGTGATCCTGAAATAGAATGCTCTTACATTACTGTATCCCGCTTTGTATCTATGACCCCCATTAACACCTGCACTGTCCCTGCCTGTCTCCCCTTCTCTATCTCGCCATCTCCCTTTGTATTTTAATCTCTCTATATCTGTCTGTCTCTTGCTTCACAGACACACACACATTAAGAGATGCAGAGAACCACTCAAGAACTAAATGGTATGCCCATGACAAATTTGATGTTAGTGAGATCTAAAGCTCAAAAATAAATAAATAATCAAAACCCTTCTATTACGTTTTGTCACTCACAGATGACAGATGTCTTGTGAGGCAACCGTTAGGCAAACTATGACATATTTGCATCGATATAAACAGTTAAAAAGCTACGTGCTGCCCGGCACATTGTGTTTAAACATCCCCGCCTACCTTAGCCAGTGTTTCCTCGATATTGATAATGTCTATGAGCGCATCTGTCTGCATCTGCAATGTGAAATACACCCGTCAGAAATCGACTACCTACTCCCGAGCGTTTTCCCGCCCTCCCACTCATCTCACTCCCGCGCGCTCTACCTCAAAGCCACAGGATGATCTCACCTGACACAAGACTCGCAGCACCAACCAAGTAAAAACGGTCCTCTCTCTCTTTTCCACTTTCTCTCTCTCTCTCTCTCTCTATTTCATGCGCGCTCAGAAACAAACATCACATGCACAGACTCAGAGGCTACACAGACAACACACTTCTCTCTCCCCCATAGTGTGCTTTCGTACAGTAAGTTAGGTCCTCCTGCAGTGTTTCTTCTGCATTATGACTCACTTACATGACGTGTAAATAAATGCTCATTGCCAGCTTTTTATTTTCTTAGACAAAATTGATTTAGGCTATTGAATGTAAAGCTGCGTTGACTGGATTTTCTCTGTAGAGAAAATGTCATGTGGAGTCCATCTCTATAAAATGTTTGAATGCAGGAGCTACATGGGTCAGATAAAACATAAATCATCATCTGTTGATAAGATGCTCATTTCACTCCACTAATTTCTATTTTGGATGCTGCAGAATTTGGAATAATAGGTGTACATTTTGGCACTAGGGCGCAGCAGAGTACAGTTTTCTCTTCCAGCACCTCTACCATGTATTGCCCTTTTGAGTGTGTGTGTGTGTGTGTGTGTGTGTGTGTGTGTGTGTGTGTGTGTGTGTGTGTGTGTGTGTGTGTGTGTGTGTGTGTGTGTGTGTGTGTGTGTGTGTGTGTGTGTGTGTGTGTGTGTGTGTATATACATGTTTGTGTCTTTGGGCATTCAAAGTACTGTACATGTGTTCATACACATGTGCGTTTCTGCGGTCACTTTATCCCTTGGGCAGTAACCTCTAACATACTCTCTCGCTCTCTCTCTTTCTCTCTGTCTGCCTCTCTCCTATTAGCCCTTCTTAGGCTATCTAAATCTTAGCACTGGGTTTCCTGTTGTTGGTGTTTCTTGTCTCTCTCTGTAAATATTATTTTACACTGTGGGGAAAAAAGGGAGCAATTTTTCATCTCTGATATTTGCAAGCTGAGATTGTATGAATGTGAATTTGCGTGTTGTAAGTGAATGTAAGTGTGAGTAGCTGTTTGTAGCAGCGTGAGTAGGGTGAGTGTTCATGTTACTCTGTGTACGTCCTCTGCACACAATGCTACAATGGACTCCGGCAGTGAGCAGTCAGGGCGCTATTATAGCCCTAATCCTGTCCCTATTATACAGGCCAGAGAGAGCGAGAGCCACAGAGAGGGAGGCAGGGCCGAGGGTGAGGTCATCCCAAACAGCGCTCTGCCGGGGTCACTGCCTCTCTATAGAGGGACACAGAATGACAGAGAGATGGAGGGAGAGAAAAATGGAAGAGGGGATGAGGTAAATAGAACAGGTCTACAGGAGATTGAAAAAGTGGGAGGGACAGAGAAGGGCTAGAGAGAGATTACTAGGTGTTTAAAGTACACGTGAAACCGAGACAAAGAGAGAAATTCAGAAAAAGATTGGAAAATTAACAAAACTGCCAAGGATGATAAAAATATTGTCTTTATTTCATAGGAAACCACACTACAGTAGGAACATCAACCATGATTGCAATAATGATTGTAGTCATACTATTGAAAATAATCAAAAAAATAATTAAAATATGGATTTATCCTGCTTGAAAATAAATGTACACACTAAGCTTGTAGATTAAATTGTAAACCAGTAAAATAAAATAATAATAAATCGGTACATAAATAAACAATTAATAAATACTGTGAATGAATAAGTGAATAAATAAAACAGATAAATCAATTAATTAACCTACACCTAGCCAAAACAATTAGCTCTAATGTAGCTACCCTGGTAACATTTCATGAGCTGGTTAAGAGAGGTGTCTTTGAATGTCCACATTTTCTTGCATTTCACCCCACTTTTTAAGAATCCACAGTGTCCAGCTCTGTGGTGCTTGTTGCATTAAGGTTGTCGCTCTCTTACAAAAGTGTTTTCAGCACAACCTAGATTGTATTATAAAAGCTTGAAGACAAAACATAGTAACACAGTCCATTTAGCCCTCTGTTGCCTTTTTGGGGGGATGTTCATTGTACAGACCTATTTGACGACAACAACTGCAACAACCACAGTTTCTTGTTTCACATGTTAGAGTAAACTGATTGATTGTGGAAATCCTACAGTACAGGTTGACAGAAGAAGTCTCTTGGAGGTCCGTTCACAAATCACAGATATCACACTGCAATTATTCTTCATATTCATTATGACAAAAATGTATGTTATTTTAGTATGGATATCTTTTCATTTTTCTTTTTTTATGTATCTACTTTATACATGAGTGTTTATGTCAATTTTTCATTTAGCACAACCACAGGAATTCTATCAGAAAAAGGATCCTTGTACGTTATTTTTCTATGATTATTCATCTTAGAAATGTGATAGTGGGTAACAAGTCTTGGTGAGCAAAAACACCTTGGTAGGCAACTGTGAAATATTTGCTGGCGAGTACAACTGCATGCCATGGACACTTGAAGATCATACACCACTACACATCCAATACCACAGCACTACTCAGACCTTTGAGTTTCCAATGAGCCCAGTCAACCTACACCATCACAGTGTGCATGTCAGGGGCTGGATTCAACCCAACCATTGTTTGGATATCAGTTCATCTTTTAATTTGTTCTGCTTGAAATAAATGTGCATAGATAGGTTGATAGTGTTAAGGTTGATGAATGCTACGATGGAGTTTGTTCAGTTTGAGGATGACCTATGACCTTCCATGCCCTGATTTGACCAGTGCAGGATGCATCCTGAAGATGTTTCATTGAGTCTTTGTGCTACTATGAACGTCACTGTGATATCAAAACTGAAATCTTCACCATTAGTCCGGTTTATGAAGCAATCTAGGGCTCAATTCTAACCCTAAGTTAACAGTCAAGTGCCAGCTCAGCAGGTTGATTTCACAGTCATATATGGCCTAGTTTTAACCCCACTACCTGCCTGACAACCTCCACACACGCACACACACCCCCAACCCTCCCTCCCTTCCTCCCAAAGACTGATTTCCCAGTGCTGGCCTTATTTAGGCTGACCTGCTCTTTTACCCCACTCTCATCCCTCAATTTTTATGTCCTCTCCTCTGGGTATGTCCTCAGAGGAAGTAGTCAGGTGGTGGTGAGGGGGGGTTGTTGGCGTGGGTAGGTGGAGCATCGTTTGTGCTGACAAGCTTTTCGTAGCGAGCCTTGTAGGCGTCCCTCTCCCTCAGCACCCGAGATAGCTCACACTGCAGCTGTTCCAACTGAGGAGAGAGACGGACAGGAGAGAGTTATTAGAGCTTTTATTTTGTAGTTGTTGGCAGTGGTGTGTTTTTGTTGTGTGTGTGTGTTTATCCTACCTGTTGTGTAAGGACGTGTTTCTCGGACTCCAGTGCGTGGCGGTGCTGCAAGCGTTTGTAGCGACAGGACTGGGCATAGCCTCGATTCTTTAGCGTACGACGTTTCTGCTTGAGACGCACCACCTCATCCTTACTGACGCCACGCAGGTGTCTGTTCAGCTCCCGCACTGATAGGCTCACCAGCTGTTCGTCTGAGAAACGCTCATCCAGCCCACCACACTGCACACAGACACAGGGAGAGATGGTTACTTCCGAACGTTGACATGAATTACGGTTATACAGAATAGATAGGACTTAAAACATTTTGACTGACTTTCAATGTGTGTGTGTGTGTGTGTGTGTGTGTGTGTGTGTGTGTGTGTGTGTGTGTGTGTGTGTGTGTGTGTGTGTGTGTGTGTGTGTGTGTGTGTGTGTGTGTGTGTGTGTGTGTGTGTCTGAGTTGTGCATGTGTGGTTCTGTGTGTGATGTGAGATCGTGCCTAGCTGTGTGTGTCAGGGGGCACATTTTGGTATCACATGTCCATAATCTGTCAGATAATCTGACTGATTGAAAGTGACAGTAATCAGGGTTATACACGGCAATAATAGCAGATATTATCATAAGCTCACACTGTGCTCCACATACTGCACAGAGATTCTCTCAGACACCTGGTTGGAGAATGCAGCTATAGAACAGTACTGAACATTCCATACACAATAGCATTACCAGCCCCACACATAGCTCCTTCAACCATAGAACAGCTAGAGGAAAATCAAAATCAAATCAATTCAAAGCCCTGGAGTTATTGATGTGGCCTAGTAAGTATTAGCTTTAACACAGTTCATATATCAATGTTGATGTAGTACAATTGCTTGTATCTATTAAAAGGAGAATTATTGCTCCCTTTATTACATTTACTCCAATATTCTGTACTTGCCTGCAGGACAAACAATGCATTTTTAAACAAGGAATGTCTACAGATAAACTCATTGTCATCTCAGAGTAGAGGCATGTTTTCTATACTTATGGCAGGTACACGGCAAGCACACTTAATCATGTTCTAATGTTCTAATCCCAATCCTTTACAGCATGATCCCTCTATCACATCTCCCTCCCCTCTCCCATATGCTCCTGCTCCATCCAGTACTGGCGCTGTTGTTGCTAGCCTTCTCGTTTCTCTTATCTTGGTTATTCTACTATATTTTGTTTCATACTGTCATGCCCCCTGACCATATTAATTACTTGGAGGTGATGATGATGATGATGATGATGATGGCCATGCATGGGGTGGTGCGGGTGATGATGATGATTATGATGTGGATGATGGTGATGAAGTCGGTCAGAGGGGCTCTGGGGTTGTGGGTAGGATGCTGAAGAGGGGTTGGTGTTGGGGAGCAATTGAGGGCCAGACGAGAGGTAGAGGAGTGGACGATGACACATATCCGTCCCATTGGCGCAGGAAATGTCACCTCCACTGTCACTACCCGAATCCCCCAGGTTACTGCTGGAACTCTGGGAAAGCACTGGGAACTGAGAGCGAGAATACACAGTGGACGATTGGAAAGAGGGAGAGAGAAAAAGAGAAATAGAAACATTGATTATAGTCTATCTATGTCATTACGAACCCACTATCAAAAGTGAATAACAACATATAATTTACAGACATCCACAGACAATATTGGCAGTGTTACATACCTGTGAGTTAACAGCTGCTGCAGCTGAGTTCAGTAGAGCCTCCACAGCGTCCTCACAGCCCAGGAAGCTGCCGACCGACCCTCTTTCTCTGTCTCCCCGCTCTGGCCCGCCTCCCAGCAGGGACGCAGGTCCCCCCGCCTCCCCTCCAAACTGCTGCTGCAGCGCTGCGAGCCAGATCAGGTCCTCCAAAGAGGCAGGGTTAGGACCCTGGGCACCCCCATGGGAGGGGCTACCCTCCACGTTCCCCTGAGATCCAGAACTGATGCCAGAAGTGTAGCTGTTTGAGATGGACAGAGGGAAGGAGATGGAGGAGGAGGAGGAAGGGGAGAGGGAGGAAGAGGCTGAGGGAGGTGGGTGGGCATCGCTCAGTGTTGGAGAGGGGGGCAGGGAGTTGTATGGGCTAGAGCTGAGGCTGGTGTAGGGACCAGGGGAACTGGAGGGGTCGTGGGGTAGGCTAGACTTGGGGAATGTGCAGGGGGGAGGGAGAGGAGGAGTGTCAGGCTTCACCTCAAACTTAAGGAGGTCAAAGTCATTGAGGTACTCCATCGCCAGTGGACTGGGGGGGAGGGAGGGCATGGGGAGAGAGGGAGATGACATGGCCACGGCTTTGGGAGCAGACTGAGTTTGTCCGTGTGTCAGGGTTGTGTGTTAATCCACCTCTCTGTTTTAGTGCAGCAGCAGTCCATACACAACAACAGGCTTGATGCCTCCCAATACTCAGACAGCGCTGGTGTCCAATAATGGACTGACTGGTGACTGTCCTCTGTGGAGAAAACAGTCTTCCTGTGTCCGTGTGTGTTTCTTCTTGGTCTTGTCAGAGAGAGAGAGAAAATGGCATAGGTGATCATTCTCAAAGCTGGTGTAAAGTCATGAAAACAACATCTCTATGTGTTAGGTAGACAGGAACTGAGGTCAAGATAACATCTCTAATGAGGACAGAGAAGAGGAGAGAGAAGAGGACAGGATGTGGGAAACAACACAAGAACAACAATCTGGCCATAGACGGAAGAACCTCTTTACCAGACCTCTCTCTCTATGGCTTACAATTTGTCTGAGTATGTACAAGTAATGAACTAGATCCAAAACAATTAGTGCAACTTTCTAGAAAGTAGAGAAATCAGGACTCTCACCCTGTGCACCCAATCAAGTGAATTTACACTTGTGAGGTAGTGTTATTCTCCAGTGTGAGTATGTGTCCAACTGTCTGTTAGTATGTTGAAGTATTAAGTGACTAATCCTCATTCGATCCCCATTGCCCCCCATAGACACACACACACACACACACATTTACACACATGTATACACACACAAATAAACATGATTTGGATATTCCTACATCGACCTCAACTCACTAATAGCAAATATATTTGTATAGACGTTTGTCAGCTTGCATTCTTGTCGTACTATATAATTCAGACTCCTGTTATATACCGGTAGTAAGCATGCTGTTATGCAGCAAAGACTGATGTCTGATGTGGCATAATCAAACAAGAGAGATATGTATACCCATATTATACACCTAAATACTTTCGTCAACTTTTTTGACACAATCTGTGACATCATATGACTGGAATGGTGTGATGTTGAAATAATTGACTATGGGGTGAATTTGGTCATCATCATTATTATTTATTTATTATTAATATTATTATTATTATTATTATTATTATTATTATTTATTATTATTATTATCAAGTCCAACTAAACTTTTTTTGCTGTGTGAAATTTCAAAGCTATCTGAATTTCAGGGACAAATCAGTAAACAATGCAGTAGGATAGAACTTCTACCCATCTCATAGCTTCAGTATTTTCTTAATGGGATGACATTCATTCATTTGATAACATAACAGGTCAAAGCACATTTCAGTAATTCAAAAAGCATTCACTTTTCATAATCTCCATAACAGAAGAGATTTCCAAGCCTAAATTTCTAAAACTGTTTCAAAGCTAAGGTTGTGACCTAATGAAGACCTGTAACTTTTCTCTGCTGTTTTATTTCTCAAGGGTCATTTAATGAAGAAACACTTGTGCAGAGAAGATAATCTAACTGAATATTACATAAATATATATTAATGACAGAAAAACATGGACTTCAAAAACATTATCCAAAATTTACTGAACATGTCAAAAGATATTAAACTCAAAGAAAATGCTCAATCTTTCTAGTATTCTTGTTTTACAATTACATAAACAAACTGAAAATCGGTCTGATCATGTACAAGAGCACATTTGGAAACATAGTACTATCGTTTTTCTTGAAAATAAAACATTTGAAATTGGAACAACAACCTCAACATTGGTAGTACAACATCCCAAACTATTTCAACAACAAATACTTAATCAGTATCAGCACCGACTATACTGATGATAATCATCATATTTACTGTAAAATTAATAATAATGACAACCCATGTCAGACAGATGGTTCTACTGGTTCCACACATTAAGTGTAGCCCCTGATGTCCACTATGGAACATGACAGAGAGGAAAAACTGTGGGGCGCCACAGAGGCCTCAACCTGGCTTCAGCCCAGAGTAGGGGGAGAGAGAACCAACAGAAAGCCAGAGAGACATGGGGAAAGAGAGAGAAAAAAGTAGAATGACACTAGGAGAGACAAAGGCCTAAAAGAGAGAGGAATGAGAGGGATGGAGAAGAGGAGGTGTAGTTGAAAAACAAAAAGGTCTTACCGTAGGTCATAGATAGGATGATTGATTTGGATGTCCTCTCACCATTTCCCCCCACAAAAGTGACAATACTGACAGATTTACCGACACACGTTCACAGAGAGAGACAAAAAAAGAGAGGGTGTGTGCACATGTGAGTGCATATGACACTCTGTCACTGAGTGTCACTGCCCCCTCTCTTTCTCTCATCTCTGTTGCAAATCCCTGTCTCCCTCTTCATCACACTCCCCTCTTCTCTCTCACCCCAATATCTCTCTCACCCCAATATCTCTCTCTCTCTCTCTCTCTCTCTCTCTCTCTCTCTCTCTCTCTCTCTCTCTCTCTCTCTCTCTCTCTCTCTCTCTCTCTCTCTCTCTCTCTCTCTCTCTCTCTCTCTCTCTCTCTCTCTCTCTCTCTCTCTCCCTCTCTCTCCCTCTCTCTCATTCTGTCCCCCCGACTCCACTAGTCCCTACATTTTTTGTCATTGCCAAAAATACTATTAACTCTGTTTAAAATGTAATATTCTTTGCATCAACATACACCCATGCACTTACACCCATCCCCCAAACAAACTCTCCACACACACATGCAAACCCATCAGTAGTCACATGTCAGATCATATTATAAACCATGTTAAGCTTGTGGTGGTAACACCACAAGCAGCGTGCTCATCCGGGCATGTCATGATGTCACCTTATCAATGCTTCATGACATATACTTGCATCCCATTTGCTGCTACAGTGAACTGCGACTGCTACACACATGTTTATGAAGATAGCCATGTTGACAGCTTATCAACAGTGATCTTGTAATAGAAAGACTAAGAGAGACTTCTTAGTGCTTTACAAAGGTTGTATTGAAACTTGATTGATGGGTTTGTTGGCTCTCTACCTCCACACAGTGGACACTGATTCAGAGGCATTGGGTTTAATGCAGAAGACCAATTTCAGTTGAATGTATCCAGTGCCTTCAGAAAATATTTACACAATATTTACATTTTCTTGTGTTAAAGCCTGAATTTAAAATTAGATTTTTTTGTCACTAGCCTGGACTCAATACCCCATAAAAAAATGAAAAGCTGAAATGTCTTGAGTCAATAATTATTCAACTCCTTTGTTATGGCAAGCCTTAATAAGGTAAGGAGTAAACATAATACGCCACATAATAAGACTCACTCTGTGTGAAATAATAGTGTTGAACATGATTTTTGAATGACTATCTCATCTCTGTATCACACACATATAATTATCTGTAAGGTTCCTCAGTCGATCAGTGAATTTCAAACACAGATTCAACCACAATGACCAGGGAGGTTTTCCAATGCCTCGCAAAGAAGGGCACCTAGTGGTTGATGGGTAAAAAAAAGCAGACATTGAATATCCTTATGAGTATGGTGAAGTTATTACTAACTCAGTTGCCTGAGAGGGAGGAAACCGCTAAGGGATTTCACCATGATGCCAATGTTGACTTTAAAACAGTTACAGAGTTTAGTGGCTGTGATAGGAGAAAACTGAGGATGGATCAAAAACATTGTAATTACTCCTAAATGACAGAGTGAAAAGAAGGAAGCTTGTGCAGAATAATAATAAACTGCAAAAAATGTGGCAAAGAAATTAACTTTATGTCCTGAATACAAAGCGTGTTTGGGGCAAATCCAACAACACATCACTGAGTACCACTCTTCATATTTTCAAGCATAGTGGTGGCTGCATCATGTTATGGGAATGCTTGTCATCGGCATGGACTAGGGAGTTTTTTGGGGATTAAAAGAAACGGATGGAGCTAAGCATGGGCAAAATCAAAGAAAGTTTACTTTCCTACAGACACTGGGGGACATATTCACCTTTCAGCAGGACAATAACCTAAAACAAAAGGCCAACTATACACTGGAGTTGCTTACTAATGTCATGTCCTGACCTTAGTTCCTTTGTTATGTTTCTTGTTTAGGTTGGTCCGGGCGTGCGTTGGGGTGGGCATTCTATGTGTTGTTGTAGTTTTGGTTTTTTATTTGTTTGGCCTGGTATGGTTCTCAATCAGAGGCAGCTGTCAATCATTGTCTCTGATTGAGAATCATACTTAGGTAGCCTGTTTTTCCCACTTGATTTGTGGGTAGTTGTTTTCTGTTTTGTGTGTTTGCACCTTACAGGACTGTTTCGTTCAATCTCTTTGTTGTTTTGTTGTTCAGTGTACAGTTGATCTATTAAATATTAACATGGACACATACCACGCTGCGCATTGGTCCGATCTTGACTACTCTTCCTCAGAAGAGGATGAAAACCCTTACAACTAAATGACATCGAATGTTCCTGAGCAGCCTATTTACAGTTTTGACGTTAATCGTCTTGAAAATCTCTGTCTAGCAATCAACAACCAACTTGACAGAGCTTGAAGATGTCACGCCCTGACCTTAGAGATCCTTTTTATGTCTCTATTTTGGTTTGGTCAGGGCGTGAGTTGGGGTGGGAATTCTATGTTTTGTGTTCTATGTTTTCTATTTCTTTGTGGTTGGCCGGGTATGGTTCTCAATCAGGGGCAGCTGTCTATCGTTGTCTCTGATTGGTAACCATACTTAGGTACCCTTTTTCCCACCTGTGTTTGTGAGAGGTTGTCTCTGTTTAGAGCACTTTGCTTTTGAGCGTCACGGTTTGTTTTTGTAGTGTTTGGCATCATTTTGATTAAAATAAAGAAAATGTACGCTCACCATGCTACACTTTGGTCCTCTCCTTTGAACAGCCGTGACAGAATATTTTTTTTATGAATAATGTGCAAATATTGTACAATCCAGGCATGCAACACTCTTAGACACTTATGCAGAAATACTCACAGCTGTAATCACTTTCAAATGGGATTCTAACATGTATTGACTCAGGGGTGTGAATATGTATGTAAAATAGATATTTCTGTATTTAATTTTCAATACATTGGCAAAAATGTCTAACAACATGTTTTCACTTTGTCATTATGGGGTATTGTGGGTAGGTGAAATAAAAAAATATATTTCATCAATTTTAAATTCAGGTTGTAACACAACAAAATGTGGAATAAGTCAAGGGGTATGAATACCTTCTGAAGGCACTGTAGGTATCCCTCTTTCCCACTTACCGCTACTGAAACACTATGAAGACCTATAAAAAACAAGTGCGCAACAATGATGTAATGACAGAAATCAAGAAGATAAATGCATGAAAATGTTTCAAAGCGCTAGTGTCATTTAAGTGAGTCATTCTCATTCAAAATGTAACTTTCTTATTTTGTATCTGATATCTGGGGAAGGGACTATAAAGCTATTTTGTGGGGCAAATTAATCAAGCGAAATAACGCCAATTCACTTCAAATCATTATTTGACTTTCCATATTAAATAATAAACTCAAAATTGCTACAGGCACTGGCAAGAGATATTAAAATATCTGGCCATGGTTCATGTCTCTGTTCTTTGCCTGTCCCCCAAAATCCCAGACCCCATTTCCCCTCACACCCTGTTGTCTCTTGGAGTTAGCCTTTAGAAACAGTATAATCTCTGTTTTTTCACCCCTTTGAAATTCATCAAGCTGAGAAAAGCATAACAAGCACTTTTTAATGATCCTCAAAAGCTAAACTCGTTAATCCGGAGTCTCTTTGTGTCTTAATAACGTCTCGTTAAGGAATCAGTGAGTTAATATTGTCTGCCCAAATCTGATCTGGAGGGTAAACAAAACCAATAACATACCGAGACAGGCACGCACACACAGACAACCACACATACAAAAAAAGACGCACAGACATTTATTTTAATCTAGGCCATGTTATTTAACTCTGTCCAACACAAAACATGTAATTATGTTGTCTATTTATCAATCAGATATTCGGCCTTGGGGTGTAAGAACAACACAGTCAAGCAGACAGAGGTACAGCCACCAGAGACCATCCTACTGTTTCTAGAACTGCAAAAACAATTACCCGCCTTTCCTCTACCTCTATATCACTATCTCCTGTCATGTTTCCGGTGGAAAGCTTAACGTTTAAACCAACTGGGTCCGAGGGACAAAGAGAGAGAGAGGGAGATATAGAGGAACTTACCTCATACTTCATGCCAAATACATTACCACCCCTAGCGTACACAACAGCTCCAACATCCCTCCTCACCTCAACCTCTCATCATTCAGGAGCCACATCTCAAACACTATTTTCATATCATCATCAACATAACTCAGACACCTCACATACTGTATGATACCACAAATCACAATCCCCAAAGCTCACTCAGTTTCAGTCCATATCCAACCTACATGTATCTTTCTCTCCTTTGTAATATCCCTTGTTCTGAGCACTTGCTCCTGAACAGTAATACTTGCATCACCTCTCTGAAATAATATTAGCAGCATTTTTTTTAGAGACTACTGTGGCATTAAAAAATTGATCAGTCTGTCTTCCTAGCTGTTATCCACACGTGTTACTGTAATAATCACTCTATTTGGCATATGCATTTTTGATTAGTGTAATATGTGTAATAACAGTTTCACAGCTCCTTGTGTCATAAGGTTGAGCAGAGGGCTTTGGCCTAGGGCAATGATTAGCCACGGAGCCAGTGACGCCCAACCCCTCAGCACAGCGCTGACCCCACAGTCACCCCGGTTTGTCTACCCTAATACCTTAAAACAGCTCCTGTCCTGGGTCAAAGTGTCAAAAGGATAGTAGAGAAAGAGGGGAATGGAGGAGAGGGACCTGAGCAATGTCCCTCTAAGCTGCGCGGGTATGCGGCCGTGCACCTCCTCCAAGACTGCCACACAAAAGAAATGCCAGGACACACAGAGACGCAAGAGATTGAACTTTACTGAGTTCGCTCTATTACTTTGCACTATACAAATCAACACTTTTTCTGTGATCGAATGAACATTATATCAGGCTCTTTTCAATGCAACAAACCAAAACAAATCTAACTTTGCAAGATTGAGTCTGTGATTTTGTTGTAGGCAGAGCCAGAGAGCAATGGAGTAGAATTCTATTGGTCAGGATAGCCCATGAGCCCCGAGTGAATGGCTTTTCAGATCAGTCCAGATCAGCATGTGCACAGTTGTTGATATTCTTTGCTAGTTAGCGAGTTATTAGCCCTGTTATATATAAGTATAGGTCAACAATAGGGAGTTACTGCTTCCTACAGGAGCACAAAATGTGTAGACCACATTTATTTGAAAAGCCAGTCAGGTAAAAAGCTTATGTTAAGAGGTAGTGTTGTATTTTGAGACAGGCTTGAATATGCAAAGAAGCCAATAGGCAGAGGGGTAGCCAACCTTGTCTAATTCTCAATATGGTAATAATAATTACTTTTATTTAGTAAAGTGGTTTCTTGCATCATAAAACAAAGTACAGTGCAATTTACAGTCTAGGCCAATGATGTTACAGACAGAAGTACAAAATATATTTTTTTATGTCAAGCTCATCATAATGTAAAAAACGTTTTAAAAGTCTCATGCAATGTGGGCCTCCATTGAACACCACATACTGTGGGCTATAGCATAGAAATCAAAAGCTATACTATATATACAAAAGTATGTGGACACCCCTTCAAATTCGTGGATTTGCCTATTTCAGCCACAAATGTTGCTGACAAAAATGTAGCCATGCAATCTCCATAGACAAACACTGACAGTAGAATGGCCTTACTGAAGAGCTCAGTGACTTTCAACGTGGCACCGTCATAGGATGCCACCTTTCCAACAAGTCAGTTTGTGAACTTTCTGCCCTGCCAGAGTTGACGGTCAACTGTAAGTGCTGTTACTGTGAAGTGTCAACGAGACCGCCGAGTGCTGAAGCACATAGCACGTAAAAATCGTCTGTTCCCTGTTGCAACACTCACTACCGAGTTCCACACTGCCTCTGGAAGAAACATCAGCACAAGAATTGTCAGCACAAGAACTGTTCGTCGGGAGCTTCATGAAATGGGTTTCCATGGCCGAGCAGCTGCACACAAGCCTAAGATCACCATGTGCAATGAACCCTGACCTCAACCTCACTGAACACCTTTGGGATGAATTGGAACGCCGACTGCAAACCAAGCCTAATTGCCCAACATCAGTGCCCAACCTCACTAATGCTTTTTTGGCTGAATGGAAGCAAGTCCCCACAGCAATGTTCCAACATCTAGTGGAAAGCCTTCCCAGAAGAGTGGAGGCTGTTATAGCAGCAAAGGGGGGACCAAATCCATGTTAATGCCCATGAATTTGGAATGAGATGTTCGCAGGTGTCAACCTACTTTTTATCGTGTAGTGTATTTCAATGTGAAAATGTTATGGGATTTGCTCCATTGGTTTTGTTGGTAGGCCTGCATTATGCTCAAATGGCCACAATAGCCTATTGGCTTCTGTCTGAAACTGTAAGGGTATTCTCACAAATTTCTAATTTCCACTCAGTTTGCTCAGTGCTGCAAAATATTAGAGGGAACATTGAACATAAGGGATTAAAAGTGCAACATGGCCTGTTTTCTAACAGAGCAGGGCACTGACTGAGACAGATGGTGTGACGCTGTGGTCTGGAGGTTCCCTCTAACTCCCTCTGATCCCACAGATACATGTCCTTATCCTGGCTAACTCTGTTACAAGCAGCAGGCTTACACGTCTCACCTCATAAGGGGGCCCCCTCCCTCGCAGGATCTGTCTCCTTCACTCTCTATCTCACCTCCCATGCACCCAGTAAAGCCTGCCGTGCCCCTATTCTTCTGCTTTAGACATGAAAATGACTGATTTTGTCCATCCCTCTCCTACTATATATCCTGTGCCTATAACAATATTAAATACAACAATATTAAATAAAACATTACTGTAAAAACACACAAGAAACACAAGTAACCGTCAGGTAAAGAGTCAGATGATGTTCTACTACAAATAATTCATGGTTTCACCCTTTAGTTTTTGCAATTTGTTCTCCTCTTATATTTATTTATTTCCCCAAATCGATCTCCATTATTCACTGTTGCAACAGTTGTTTATCGTTTATCTCCCTCC
Organism: Oncorhynchus keta; assembly: GCF_023373465.1. Lineage (NCBI taxonomy): Eukaryota > Metazoa > Chordata > Actinopteri > Salmoniformes > Salmonidae > Oncorhynchus > Oncorhynchus keta. The sequence continues at coordinate 71,990,263 of NC_068421.1, forward strand.
CTCCACCCACCCACCCACCCACCCACCCACCCACCCACCCACCCTCCCTCTCTCCACCACTCCCTCCACCCTCCTTCCTCCCCCCTCCCTCCATCCCCTGTGTGTCTGTGTCTGTCAATCTCCTTATTATTGTAAAAGGGATCTAATCCACCACTTCAACTG